>NW_026260372.1:0-4374 GCF_024291825.1 Alternaria postmessia
AAGAAAGAAAGTAAGACATAAGCTGTGTCGTATCTTGCGTGCGCAACATCTCTCTTGCATACACAGTGCTGCTACTTCGCGTGTAATCCTCGTTGTACTGCTCAGGTCCGCTGGTACAGTGATAGGCTTTTATCTTCGGCAGCGTCTTATTGACTGTCATCACTTACGGTGGGTGCTCACCTTAGCAGAATGGTAACACAGAATAAATGTATGCGGTCCAGGAAAGGGAGTCAATCTCAAGATGTGGTCAGGCGGCCTCAGCTCTGGCGCCCACGATTGAGCAACAGTTTGTGCACGAGAAAGTCATTGCTGAGATGAGACTATGTGTTTGTAGTTTGACCATTCAGTGAACCCATCTCGCGCCTCTGTCATGGACATTGTGCAAGTCAGATTGGTACTTTAAAAACGAGTTTGTTCGTTCCTCTATGCTACCGAATGTTACGCAATGGCGTGCATGATGCGCAACGTGTGTTTCCCGTTGTAAGAAACGATCGCTTCAGGATATGCGTCCACGGAAACATTTGGGAGACTTCTCTATGAATTGCTATCTGGCTAAGAACGCAAGCAGTTCATCTATGGTGCAGCGCTACCGACTACGACGTTCTTGGCGCTTCACTCCAGCCTGCTTTCCTACTGCACCTCCCTTGCGTCTGGTAGTGTTCATAGTGCTGTGGCGAGTTTTCCTCGATAGGAACGCGATTTCATGCTCCGCTCGCGAGTATCTCCTCAACACATCTCTTTCATGCTTCTGACGGGCCTGCGCCGATCTTGGTTCCCTTCCTCCACGGAAGACTAGATCCCCCGGCGATACCCAGGCTTCTCTTTCATCTGCGGCTTGGTCGATGAAGTCCTCGCTGGCCAAATTCGGCAGCACAGCGAGATCATCTGGAGTGACGAAACGCGGTTCTCGTGTACATCCCCATGGAAACGACGTTGCAGCTGTCTTTGACAGGTCATCGTTGGCAAGGCAGACTTTCTCATCCGTGCAGAGATATGGAGGAGATGAACAGGGAGTCTGGCTTCGTTTCGATCCTGTCTTGGCGACCGAAAAACACAACTCATCAGCTCAGAGGGGGTTAGCCTGTGCAGTCTATGCGGTCGGCGGAGGAAACATACCTGCTACTGTGTAAGCAGTATACGAGTAGGGTGAGATATCCATCTGTTCCGTTTGCGTTGCCGGCGCATGCTGGCGTTGGACCATCGGCTCCCAATCCACCGTCACCCCGTACAGATCAGGGTAGGGGGCGTCGAAGCACCGTAGAGTACTATCGCAAAACAATTCAGACTCGATGGCTTGGAGGTAGTCATCGACGTACGACGTGGCGTCGGTTGTGAGGCAGCTGTCGTCTTGCAGTGGCCACATTGTCTCTGTATCGGCAGTTGCTTCCTTCATCGAGGCTTTGCAGTAAAGCCGGCTTGGTTAACGATGATGGCTCTGTCCTTTTACCTGCTCCTCACCAGAGAAGAGGGCTTGGTATATACGAAGCGTCTACTCGTTTACGGGTCAGCCAATCTACTATTGATCCATCGCGAGCTGCTGGTGAGTACTTGCAATCGTCGCGAACTCTATCGGCCGCTTCATCTCACACAGTAGCAGATAGTGCGATCACTTTGCAGACGGATAGCAAACGTCGGCGAGAGCGCCGCTGAACAGTCTCTGCTTACGGCACCGGTGTGCTATCTGTTTCTGGCGAGCAGTGTGCTTGTAAAACGCTGACATTCGTTGGCGGACATATCTCTCACATTGTGTTGACGCTAGCGACAACCCATTACGCGTAGATGGGCTTACGCAAAGTTGATTCTGTACCATCGAGGTTATCCGCACGCCGAAGTCAAACGCGATGCAAGCGGAAGTCGATCTCGATGAGCACGACTGTGCATCAGATTTCTCTCTTGCGCATCGCTACACGCACATCTTCAGCGGTGACTTCTGTTTTCGACACACTTAGAACTGCGAACCTGTACGGTTACCAACATGCTTGGTCCAAAGGATGCGTTTTTCTATCATCTTCCTCCTGTGAAGAGCATTACGCATCTCCGTTTTCCCTTCCTGCGACGTCCCACTGTGATCTCACTTGCCGTCGTAGGTAACATCTCACTATGTTGTATCACTTACGAAGTACTCCCAGCAAGGATAAAAGGATGCCTAGCCTATCGCTAGCATGCAAGAATGGTCTGTTCGTTGTTGAGGTAGGCTGTCACGCCAAGACATGAGCGACTTGCGACAGGCAAGTTTTGTTAAGCTGCCAGGATCCACGCGTAGAACAATGCAGAGGGGAGACGAACTACAAGCGGTATAGAAGATCAATTCGGAAGTGCTTCTACAGGCCTTCTGACTTGGCTGGTGTAGCAGTTAAGACTGGGCCCTCGATGTGTATCTGACCATCGCCCAACCGCCTGTCAAGATCCATGACTGCAGCCTCCATCATCTGATCATGGCTCTTGCTGCCGATACGCTGCGGGCCATCGACGAAAAAGGGATAATGCATGATGCCTTCAAGCTTCAAATCTACCAGCTCGCTTGCCAATTCGAGAGGATTTTCTGTACGTGTCCTTATGGAAACATAGATTGCGCTGCCTTGGAGTTTGTTATCCGTTTTAGCAGCTTTTATCAGGCTATGCCATGGAAACTTGGGGTTGTTTGGGTCTTGGATTCCGAGTGGCGGATATTCTCGGACACAGCATGCTTTCCAGAAGTAGTCTTCAAGGGTCAGTTTTCGCTCTGCCGTCTTGATTTCCTTGGGTGATTCGTCTGCATAGTAGTAATCCCAAACGACCCTGATAGCCTTAGTCTAGCACTCGAGAAAAGAAATGAACAGCGATTCAACGTACGCCTCACATTGGCCCCCCTGTGGTGGTGCTCTAACCAGGCGCTCTTTCACATCTCTTCTTATCTGCAAGTAGTCTGCCATTGACTCGAAATCGGACCCGAATCCGCTCAGGCTTGTTCTCTTGTCTTCTACAAGCTGTAAGAATTCGCGACATTCCTCTAAAGTCTGCTGAGCCGGACCGAGGAGTATGGCCATTTTGCTGTGAGCTGTAAGTAGAAGCTACCAAAAATAGAATCAGGACACAGTGTACCCCGCCGCCCCGCTGGCGCAGATGAGAGAAAAGATGTCCCACAGTTGTAGAGTGGAATTGCGTTCATTCACCTTGCGTATCCCTTGTAGAAGCTCGTCCAGTATTTTGAGAGCATCGGCAGCCACGATTCCCTTCAGAATCAAGACGTTCTGGGGCGACCTGACGGCGCGAATGCATGCTTTCGCGGTAGCCATCTTGCTACGTGAAAAGAAGGAACGCAAGTCGTCGGTGGAACACAGATATTCGCTTGACGAGACTTGTGGATTCGTTGATCTTTCTTCGCTCTGATTGCGTGGAACGTGAGATCCGCGTAAGCTGCTTCCACACGGATGAGCTGGTCTAGAATCTTGGTTGTGGGACCTGAGCCATCAGCCATCAGCATAATATAGCCACAGGTCTGACACCATCATAGAATTCATAGACGCTGATTACGGTGACCTGGCCTGGTCGTTTCCATCTGAGGTTCGCTGAACCAGCTGGAGGGTCGTCTGATCGCTACGGCGTGGGACCGCAAAGGCGCTAACAGCGCATGTAGATGCAGACTGCTTTCCTGCCGTCCATACAAGATCACGAGTCTTATTCCTGGTATCGCCGGTACTCGTAGGCCAGGTCCAGCCTGTCAGAAGACAGTCGATATTACGCTTGCGTATGACCCCATAATGGCTGGCTTTGATCGAGGGTACGGACCGCGCTGATAGAAGTATGGTGGTTTACACTAGCCCCAAGCAACCCAACACTCGGGCGACCGTGTTCTGCATAGGACCTCGATGTAAGCGACATCAGTAAGCCTGCTGACAATCCCATACGAGATGTACAGGACAAGTCCCTAATGCACCAACAGGTCACACTCTACGTCAACACTCCCAAGCCATTAACACGGCATAATCTGCGCTATGTCAGTCAGGGTTTGCATTCGCAACTGGCGCGTCTCTGTTAGGATAGCTCTCGGTTTACTGGCCTGCATTCTTTGCCTTTGTTGCGTACTAGCAGGCGTGCGACCAAGCTGGCTGAGTGAATTCTATCTTGTGCGCGTAAGTTCGCCTCGTGGACGTAGCTGTGTAGCGCGATCTTGCTGATCGGGCACCAGGTAACTGCGTTCCACGACGCCCTTGAGGATCTTCTGCGCACAATCCCAGTTGTTGGTGACGTGCTAGATACAGCACTAGACAAAGTACTCGAGAAGACTGATGTGCCCTATTTCATCTCCATCTACGCAGCGAGCTACTGCAGCCTGAGCTATGGAGCAAGCGGAGCAGCCACGAGTGAGTGCTTTCTACACAAGTCGACGTTTTT
>NW_026260076.1:600000-791630 GCF_024291825.1 Alternaria postmessia
GAGAGGGCTACATTTACGCAGGAAGAGTATGTTCAGCCATATACGTGGGAAGAGTAACAGCTAACAAAATATTAGAACATCCAACTTTCTAACTACGTTACGGGGAACATTTGCATCGATCTCACAACTACCGATTCCTACAATCTCTGCATTGGCAGCACCAGCATTCGGTGGCGGCCTCGAACTAGCCCTTACAACACACATGCGCGTCTTTGCCTCTAGCACCACCGTCGCTCTCCCAGAAACTCGTCTCGCTATTCTTCCTGGCGCAGGAGGGACATACCGTCTCCCTGCTTTGATCGGTCTTTCACGTGCACGGGACATGATATTGACAGGCCGCCGTGTAGCAGCGCCGGAAGCCTATTTCCTGGGGCTGTGTGACCGGTTAGTGGAGATAACTGCCGAAGACGTACAGCAAGAAGGTGCTGCGCGAAAGAAGGTCTTGAACGAAGCTGTAAGACTAGCAAGGGAGATATGCGAAGGTGGGCCGATAGCGATCAAGGCTGCGCTTCAAGCGGTGGAGGGCTGTGCGCTGGGCGAGAAGGCCGAGAATGCTGCATATGAGCTTGTAGTCAGGACAAAGGATCGCGACGAGGCGCTTCTCGCATTTAGGGAGAAGAGGAAGCCTGTTTTCAAGGGCGAGTAAACAAATATTGGCTGTGTCGCGATCAAGTATCGACACTTGCGCACCTAGCCTGAGCCGACATGCTTCATTTCTGCATTATCAAGTCCTAGGCTACACGCTACGTTCTACATCTTACTCTTGATCTCCTCCAATAGCTTGCTTAGCTCGCCCTTGTCCGCCTCCTTGGTTGGCCAGCCAATGCCCAGCCCTTCTTGCTCATTTGGCTTGGGAATGAGGTGGAAATGCACATGATCCACAACTTGATGCGCAATCCTTCCATTGTTTTGCAGAATGTTATAGTCTTGGATGTTTTGAGCGATGGCAATGCGCTTCGTGACGGACAGGACTTCGGCCAGTTGGTCGTCGGGTATGTCGTGAAGCTTTGCGCCATGATGTTTGGGGATGATTAGCTAGCAGGAACATTAGCATCAATGGAATAGTGTTTGTTGTACAGGGACATGGAGTGAGTTAGAAAAAGCGAGATTACACACCGAATGGCCCTTGCTCAATGGGCCGATGTCAAGGAAAGCAAGTGTCTTCTCGCTCTCGAAGATCTTCATCGAAGGGATCTCGCCTAGCCATTCCGTTAGCCATTGTTGAATGAGACAAGGGTCAAGGGAAGCAGAGAGTACCCTTGATGATCTTGCAAAAGATGCATGCAGCAGAAGACATTATGGTACTCTCGGATTGGGAGTGTTGGTTGATTGGTACGAGTGTGGATTGGAGAGAGCAGTGAGGATGACGCAGGGAGCTTGTTGCGAGCCAAGTGGGGTTGACTGAGGACATGTGGGGTAGCTTTTTGGCGGGACGGTTCCGCCTTGCTTGACTTGAGATATTCTAGTTACAAAAAGATGTCTTTTCGGATACTACTGTTACTTATGACAGTTTGCACACTCTCACTTGTAGCTTCAACGCATCACATCCTTGCAGGTCATGACTGTGCCCACTTCCACGATGCGCACTCAAAATTTGCATAGCATCTGAACTCGTTGCTCAAACCTTTCGCGTGCTTGATCTCGTAGTTCGTCGTCTTAGTTCCTACTTTCCCATATAGTTTGTCTGTGATCAAGCTCTCCATACGCTCTCCAGTGCACACAATCAGACGGAGAGAGTCTTGCGACCAGGACTTGGCGAGCCATCGTACAGTCAACGCAGCTAAGTGCCATTAGCGACATAAAACCCACGCTTGTCTGAAATGATAACAAGACTTACCTTTTGTTTGACAGTCTTGGCTTAGAAATGGTGGATCGCAAATGATTACGTCAAATGAAGCCTTCATCTCAGCCGGCAGTTGGATAGCCTTCTCGAAGTCGTAGCGCACAAACTCCTTGAAGACGGCGAAGCGTTCGTCGAATTCCAACAACTTGATCTGTGGACGACACTTGACTTCACCTGAGTTCTGGACTGAAGTCAACATGCGAGCCTCTCACTGACCCTGAACTCTTACCAGTAGATTCTTTAGTTGGATGAAAGCACTCGGAGCAGACACAACCGCTATCCTTGTCTCGTCTGTCGCACCCTCCAGAAGTTGCCGCGCGAGCACCATGGCAGTTTCGTCGCTGTACCAGAACTGACTTGCATTCCAGTCTTCGGTAAACGCATCCATGGATAGTTTCCCCTCGAAGTCATCTTCGGCTTGGCCTTTCAGTTCTTCGAACTGTTTTTGTCGTGCGTCCCGCTCGCCATAAAATTCCTTTAGGGCGGCAAGAGCATCGCCTGAAAGCTGTCTTTATCTTTCAGCATTTGTGTTTTAACCTTGGAGTCGAGTAGGGATAACCTACGGGATCTCGTCGTCGTCTTCGATCGATGCCATGCTAATTTTGGCTCAAAGCGATTTGTCGCAAAGTGCACCTGAAAAGTAATGGTCTGTCTGAGTCGTACCCCACTATCGATAAGCGCCGTGCCTCGGTAAGTCATGTCCGGCTGTAGCTCATGGTAAGAGCGACAATGCACCCGCGACTGCGATGTCTGACAACCACCTGCACGCGCAGACTATATTCAAAGATGGCAGAACCTCAAGTATTGCTTCCGGACGTTGAGCAGATTAGTGACCGGGTAATTAGAGTTCTTGGGGGTAACCCCAGCAAGGTAAGCGCTTTTAATCATTTGAAAGCATGGCGTACTCTAACAACCTTCAAGTTCACGCTGCAAGGTAGACGCATCTGCGCTCTGTAGGCTTATAAGAATCTAAGAATAATAGGCACAAACACGTATATAGTCGGTCGCGGCGCATCACGACTCCTCATTGATACTGGTGAAGGCAAGCCGCAATGGATAGCCTCGATCAAACATCTCCTTTCACAGAGAAGCATTACAATTGACAAAGTACTCTTGACACATTGGCATCACGATCATATCAAAGGCGTCCCCGATATCCTCGAGCACTCTCCAAACACGACAGTCTACAAGAATGACCCACACGATGGCTGGCTACCCATAAGCGACGGGCAGAAGTTTGAGACAGAAGGCGCGACCCTGCGCGCTTTCTTCTGTCCGGGGCATACCACAGATCACATGGCATTTGTGTTGGAGGAAGAAGACGCCATGTTCACAGCGGACAATGTATTAGGACAGGGCACGGCAGTATTTGAGGATCTATCAGCGTACATGAAGAGCCTCGACGCCATGTCGAGACAGTTCAGAGGTCGTGCATATCCTGGCCATGGACCTGTCATCGAAGACGGCCCATCAAAGATCACCGAATATATCAAGCATCGCAAGCAGCGTGAGAAACAGGTACTAGACGTGCTAGCAGAGGACAACGGAGCTGGGATGACTTCGATGGACATTGTGAAAGTGATATACAAGGACTATTCAGAGAGTCTATGGGAACCTGCAGAGAGGGGAATACGACAGATCCTTGATAAGCTGAAGCTGGAAGGCAAGGTGGGCGGAGATACGTTGTGGGCCCTTAGCGGGAAAAGTAGCCTTTAGATGTTCCAATGACACATAGTTTGGCATGGTCAGACTTTGATAAGCGACTCGTTCCAGACTTGACTGCGCCCCACCACCCTCAGGATGAATTGTTTAGATAGCATCTTCCTGACAGAGCTGGTGAATGTTATCTTGGAATATAAATTTTGCATCTTGACCAACTTTCATCGAATCATCAGTCGTGATGCCAGAGTGGTTAATGGGTTAGACTTGAATTCTTCGTTCAGTCATCTAATGGCTTCGGCCTCGCAAGTTCGAATCTTGTTCACGACGATAGCATACTGTTGCGACAGGAGCTTCTTTTTGCATGGTGGTGGTGCTGGTGGTGGTCGAGGGGGTGATGGTGGTGGTTGTCGCTGAATTGGGTTAGTCCGGCGGCATCCACGTTTTTTCCCCCACCGGGCGATCATGGCGATCCTTTGCTTCCACGTGTATAATCTACGTTCTATTCCTTCTCTTTTTCTTTGTACTACACAACCTGCGCGACTGCAGTTTAGTACATTGACGCATCATGCGACGCGGCAGTTCGACGTCATGATCACTGGTGAAAACGGGACGCGAACAGACTTGAAGAGTGACGACACCATATACAAAAGAAAAACTGAACAGGTAGAGATAATAAGTGCTTCCTTACAGCTTACGTCAGCCCCTGATGAAATAGATTGTAAACATTGATAGCATTGTAGTCTTCTAGAGTTTCTATGTGTGTTTATATATCTCTAATACAATTTGTTGTAGTAGGAAGAAGTACTCTACTGTAATAAGATGTTTAGTTTCCTTCCTCAACGTAGTGACGACAGAGCGTCTCAATACGAACAAGGGCCAGGAAAGGAGCATGTGTGCAGACAGTGGTAGATACATCAGTTTGAGAGAAGAGTATAGCGAGTATAACTACTACCGCGGTATTGAATTTGCAGTATTGTATAAAGGTGTGACATGCGTATCGTCTACAGACAAATTGAGTGACAAGCGACTTAGATCTTCTCGACTTCGAGGATGTTTCCTTGTGCATCAGTAGCGAGCTTCTTCTTGATGAGCGATGCGTTCCTCGGGTTGGGCGCATTGAATATGTCGTCGATTTCTTCGAGGGTGCGGTTCTTGGTCTCGGGGATGAAGAGCCAGACAACAAAGGCCTGTATGGGGCACCAGCAGGCGAAGACGATGTAAAGCCTCCAGCCAATCTTCTCCAAAGCGATGGGGTAGGCAAATTGGTTGATCAACATAGCCGTTGTGAGTGACAAGTTGGAGAAAGCCATACCCTTAGCACGCATCTCGAATGAGAGCACCTCAACGGGATATAGAGCCTGGAGCGGGGTGATACCGAAGGCGAAGACAGCGTTGAATAGGAAGACCAGTGCAACAAAGGCATTACCTGCGGGAATGCTGTTCGTCTTGTTCTGGTAAGAGACCGCGCCGATAGCTCCAGCCCAGATAACGGTTACAGTCGAGAAAGTGCCAATTAGCATAGGGCGTCGACCCAGTTTGTCGACACAGAGAGCGCCTATAACAGCCTGCGTACAAACTATCAGTACAGCGATTAATGATATTTAAGCGACTTCACTTACGAAAGCAAGCTGCATGCAGCTCTTGCCCAAGTTGATGTTCATTTTCTTGATCTCATCCGTGACGCCTGCGGATTCAAGAACACCGGAGATGAAGTAGTCGACAGCACTATGTGATAGAACAATCAAAGTCAGCATCGTTTCTTCTGACACTGCATCTGGGAGGTTTACTTACCCGTTACCTGCCCATTGACCGAAGATAGCAACGATACAGTTGCATGCGAGACGGTAGCGCGCGGGACGAGTCTTGAAAAGAGCGCCGTAGTCCCACCAGCGTTTGTCACCTCCATCCATGTTGAGGTACTCTTCGTACTCGCGGATTTGCATGGAGACCCAGATACTGTCCTCGTTGCCACAACCATGGTATTTGGCAAGGGTTTTCTTGGCTTCGGAGTGTTTACCGCGGGTGTACAGCCTAGATCTCATCAATATGTATTCTACCTAGGTATGCATGAAACATAGCAAGAATATGCTACTCACCAGCGAGGACTCTCAGGGAGAAGAAGAGGAAGTATAACGAGCAGGGCTGGGAACAGCATTTGCAGCCAGACAGGAATCCTCCAGGATTGGTTGCCTGCAAGGTCTGCGGCTCCACGTGTGACACCGGCTGCAAGAAGCGATCCCACGAACCAGAAAGTGTTGTAAAGACCAGTAATGACACCTCGGTGAGCTGGATGCGCAGTCTCGATAACGTGAAGGGGGCCAGCTGTTGTCATAATTGGGACCGCGAAGCCGAGCAGGAAGCGACCACCCATGACTAAATTATGGTGCGAGAGGTTAGTATGTATTCAAGGCGGGCTTCTCATATGGGCGTCTCTTACATTGGCCGACAGGGTTGGAAGCAGGAGCAGTCGACTGAATGATTACTCCAATGCAACCAAGGACTCCACCAATCATCATTCCAATTCTGCGGCCCCAGGTATCACAGGCAGGACCGATGAAGGGAAGAGCGACAACTCCACCGATCTGGTACATGGAAGTGACAATACCGGCCCACGCTCCGGTACTCTCGACGTTGTAATACTCCTTGAATGTATTGTTGGTAAGGAGAGAGTTAAACATGGATCCGTCGAAACCGTTACATGTCGAGCAAAAGAAGCCAACAAATGCGCAGACGTAGAGTAGCATGGCAGAGCTAGAGAAACGAACTACAGGCTCCTTCAGCTTGGCCTCTGCTATGGCTTCAGAGCCAGAAATGACGGCGATATCAGCCACGGCACCTTTGTGGTCCTGTTAAGGTGTAAGTAAACTTAGCATTTCATGATTTGAAGATAGACCTTACGCCATGCTCTGAGGTTGTAGTGACATGAGACTCCTTGATGTCCGACATTGCTGCGGTGGAGATACTCCAGGTGAACTGTGCAGGATACAACTCGGATGCAGCTCAGCTATTAAACAAAATCGGAAATACACAAGGGTAGACCTTCAATGGCCAGAATGTCGGGCTATGGCCCGCAATGTCCGGCTAATGCTGCATCCCAGCGGCGTGCCGTCGGAGTCGCAGTTCTGGAAACATGTTTCCGAGCTAAATGGCCACGGAGGGCTCTGGTCCGTAGGCCTGATTAGGAAGCGGCTCCAGCACGTTGAACAAGCCTCAACCGTCCCGTTTGCGTGCAGACGCCACACGCTTGGGAGGTATGGTACAGCGAGAGTCGAATCTTTCGGAATCATGGACCGTAGTCAATTGTTCTGAGCGCTCTACGGCAGCTGCCACTAGTCAAAGCCGCTCTCCGCCCACCCAACACATTTCTGATAGATGGCGACGCCGTAAAACGCGGGGGATTTGATGGGGCCCCGAAACCTGGGACGTATCCTGGTCCATCAAGGGTATCCACTTTGCTGTCCTCGGCTAGGCTGCTACAATGAATGCACATCAGCTTTGAGAGGATCGCCTGTTCCCGAGTATGCCTCTCGCCTAGGTGCTAGAAGGGTAATCTTTAATATCAGCAGACAGCATCCAACACATGCTGGAACGAAGATCGCTGGTATCAACAGAGGCGCTGGGCGATCTCTGCACAAGACTATCAGCATGGTCACGCTGTATAGAGGAACGAGCGCTGGTGTGCGGCCGCCTCAGGTGTAGACAGGGCCCATCTTGATAGTAGCAGTTTTATCCGCGAATAAGCTCGAAGGATTGGCACGAGCGCATGGTACAGCATAACCTAGGGGCGTTTGCTGAGAAGTCGCTGACGCTTGATCCTGCATGATAATCGGCTCTAAGCGCCTCGATGCATGTCGGAGGTCAAAAGTAGAATCAATTCGTTAAGAGCTAAGTGTTTTCACGCTGGCGTGTCATGGACAAGTGATGGGGTGAGGATGTTGTGGTGCAACGGAGGCATCCCCATCCCTCTGATGCCCAGCCATAAGCGATGGCGCTACTGCGACCTTCCCGCGGGGTTAACACAAAGGGGGACAGGCGCTACGGAGAGGACGTCTCCGTGCCAGCTTCAGTAAAGTAAACATATTCAAGCTAACGGTTTCACGACGCCTTCGTTGTTCGCCTTGAAACGGACCGTGACTGCTTGGCTGAAATGCAACGTACGGTCGGCGATGGATGATTATTGATCTGCCAAGGTTGCCTAGGTATGTCACAGCAGTATGCTATCGTCGTGAACAAGATTCGACTTAGGAGGCGGAAGCCATTAGATAACTAAGCGAAGAATTTAAGTCCGGCCTATTGACCATTCTGGCTTCACAACTAATGATTTGATGAAAAGTTTGATCTGCCAAGGTAAAGCAAACCTGTCACCCATCTTCTAGGCATCGGTAACCCGGTCCGGTTCGGTTACGCACTAGATGCCTACACCGGAATCCTTTTGGCTTGAAATATGTCTTTGAAATCTCGTGATATCCCTAGACCTCGTTCCGGATGCATCCTCGTTCGAGCAAGACTTCCCAAGTCAAACTCTAAAGGCTTTAGTATACGGAGATTTTAGTTCATGCTGGGCTAGATCTGGGCCTCCAACGAATTGGCTGCAGCGGGATTACACTTATATCTCGGAGTTGTTCGCGAATTTTCCGTATTCTTCATCTCGTTCTACGCAAGAAAGATACTAGTCGGTACGAACCGCGGAAAGACCACAGGCGGAGCACGGAGTACAACGCTTCTGACGACACTACAGCGAAAAGGAATAGACTAGTTGATCTTGAATACATAGGTCATTTCCGCGGCGTCGAGCTCTATCGATCACTGGTCACTCATGTGATGGAAAGCCCTGGATCCCGTTGTGGCGACCAGCTGCTCTTGACGCACTATTCACACAGAAGCTCTTGCCACCACGTCCTGGATCTCGGCGATCAAATTCACATTGCACTCGCCCATTTTGATGAGCTGGGCAGCCAACCCCATAGTACAAACAGTGGTAGTTCAGAACTCTCGCGCTGGATCCCCACTGCAGGTACATTCAAAAAGCAGGTTAAGGTCTTCGAGACCTAGACTGACTTCTGTATTCGACTCGGCGAAACGGTGCCATAGAGCTAATATCAGCTCACGAACCGAGTCATCTTCGAGCTGCGTGGCGAAGCAGTACAAGTTCATGAGCAAGCTACTATCGCGAAGAAGATGTGCTGGCAGCTCAACCAGCCCTTTGGATGAGGTACAGCGTACGTACGATTGAACGACTGTGGTGGCACAGCAATGAAGCTGCACTTGTGTCCTACCATTACCGTTCATTAATCGTTGTAACAACGGGGAACTTACAAGGTCTTCACGGTCAGCAACAATAGTCCCCAGCGATACGTTCTGCGCATCAAAAACCTCTATCACAAAATTTCCGATTTGTGCTGACCTCAGTTGATCTAGGTAGCTACTGAGGTCTGCCACCTGATTGCGAACGATGTCTGGTGGTACCCAACCGCCGACATTCATCTTGCAGTCTTCTTCGTCGTCCGAGTCGAGCATATAGTCACCAACACGGTGGTTGAAGATGTGACCTTCGAACGGTTCGGCAGGTGTCTGTGATTCACCGGGCTTGACGACCAGACCGTCTACACGCCGACCTTGCGATGTCTTGGCCCTTCTTCGTATAAACTATGCTGGTTGGATAAGTTGGATGCTTTACCATCCAAGCGCCTCGGTGTTGCCGTGCACGCTTTTCCATCGCCGCTGGGCCGACGCAGAGCTTGTACTTCTCGTTGTATGCTTTGGCGACACCTGGCCATGGAAGGGGCCCATGTGTTTCTGACACTGTACCGTAGGCATCTGGCTTGTTGTTGTCGCGTGTCAGAATGATGAAGCCGACCTGTTCGTCGGAGCGATACTGTTTTGCCTCTCTGTCCATGTGAGCTATGGTGTGAGGAGCGCCAATGTGTGTGCTTTCCGGTGCATCTATCATCATTGCATCCTCATGGTCGTGCTCTTCCTCATAGTCGTCCGGCTGGTACTCATCTGCGCTGTCATCCACCGTATCCGTGGCATGCGAGATACTCGAGTGATGAGTTAGAGCTGCCCGTTCAGTAGCCTCCAAATCATCGTAAGACAACATGTTATTACAGCCTGATGTCATAGCACTCTGTTCGTGTGAAGACAACATGCCAGCGATGACGTCTGTTGTAGAGTAAGATTCAAATCATGGCAATACGGAAGAGTATTAATAGGTCTGTAAAGCCGCTGTGTGTGATTTATGTAAGGATTATTCGCTGGACGTTATGCGTTCACATTCGTGAGCCTTCTTCGCATTGCATTCACACCGAGATCCAGCCACTACCTACCACCATGCATCAGAAAGAGCGGTGCTCCTATATTACAGCCACAACCCATATATCAATGGTATCTCGTTAGGAGTATCTGGACCTTTCGGGTATCTAAATAATATAACAATCTTACGAAGGCCCTGAAAATACAATTGATCGAAGTGATGAATCTATAAGCTGTAGTTGCACGGTGTCTGCAGATGTGGCTCGAATTGTAAGGAGGTGTTGAGGGTGATGCAAGCTTCAAGGAAATTCACTCGGTTCTGTTGCAACTGTGCACGCAATGGTCGATGAAGATGAATCACATAACAGGGCTACCCAAGAAGTAGATGGCTAAAACCGACGCTGAGAAAGCGTTGCCACCACCTCAGTGAACAGAAAACCTTTTCCCTATAACCTTCTTCTTCCCAGATATACCGAACTTTGCCTTCATAGCCGCCCACGTACCTGGCTCTTTCTTTAAACGCGCTAGAAAGTTTGCCATATCCCCTTTGATGGAACTTAGGCTTTGTAGCATATCGTTCGCGCTCTTGGAGATACCGTTCAGATGTACACGAATGTGCTCCCCAGCAAGCCCTGAATCTTGGCACATGGTTCTGTGCACCTCGTTGTAAACGTACAGGTCCTGCATAGCACCTTCAATAAGCGGATCCAGTTCAAGCGGCAAACTGGCTATGTCAGAGTTGCATGGATCGGAGAGCGATTGAAAAAGCATTTGGTAAATTTGAAGCACTTTGAGGGCACGAGAGAACAAGCGATTCAGAGGTGCTACCTCACTGAAAATAGCGTTGTGCAGTATTTCCATCTTACGCAGTAGGGTAGCCTTGTCATTGACAGAAGTGGCTGCGGATGAAACCTCGAACTCTAGTTTGTCAATGAGCGTGGTAAACGTTTCGTTGAATAGTTCGTTTTCGTTTTCGATTTGAGAAGTGTGTGACATAATATTAGCGAATTGGGCTTCATTTGCTGCTATGAGTCTTGCGTCTTGTGCGCGGAGGTGAGCGAATGTCTCAGCCGTGCGTTCGTTTTCTGTTTGTAGCTGCCGGATCGTGGACTGATGCTGGCCAAGCTCGTTCTGTAGACGCTCAATTTTGGCAATAGCTTCATTGAAGGCAATCTGGTCTTTGACAGCAAGAGAAAGATCGCGATGGTAGCGTTGCGCACGCCGTTGGGAGTCCTCAGAAAGATCGCGGTAGTAATCGATCTGGCGGTACGCTTGTTGGAGATCAACCTTGAGAGCCTTGAATTCAGCTGGCTGGTCATTGATCTCGGCTTCTTTCTCTTTGATTTTGGCTCGTAGGGCGTTGTTATCGATCTGAAGATCTTGCTCACGAGCCTGGATCTCATGAATATATTGGCGTGCTGCGTTGAGCTCAGTCATCTCCGAGAAGTGATTCTGCATATTCTCTGGGATGACGTCCTCGATCTTGTAGCCTTTAGTTTTCGCCTCTTCCACAATGTGGGACAGCTGCTTCTGCATATCGCCCAACGTAGACATGGTAATGTTGATAACGATGACCTGCGTTTGGCGTTCAGTAAACTCTGCAAAGTTTATACGTTGGAAAGGACCGAGAAGGTTTTATGTACGAGACCTAGTCAGAATATGATGTTGACATGATATACTAACAGTGTGGTTGTCAAAGTATTTAGGCGTGATGCATATGACTTTGGCGGAAAGGCGAGACATCAAAGTGCTTGTACAGTGTATTCATCCAAGACATGACACAGTCTTGACTTGTAAGAGTGAACCATTGCGCAATCGACAGCTAGGTACCTATCGCAGTTGACTTGGAAGCAAAGCTATCGGCCCGGCGAGGGGGCCGCGTTAGGTTTTTCTACTTTGCGAATATCTTCAAGCTGTGCCAAGAGAACGCGACCAGTCTGCTCCAGTACCGTATACAAGGAAATTCCGAGGAGCGGGAGTACCTAGTCCTCCCTACTGCAGTCTACAACAGTATTTTGTAGAATAATACCAGATATTCTAAGTTAATGTAGACTTTAAACCTTAATGTCTATATAAATAATAATTACCTTAGTGCTGTTGTAGGCTGTAGAGCAGTAGAAAGCTTTAGCGTACCTCTTCAATTTCTCCCTTGTATGCGGTGCCAGCAAAGTGGAGTTGACGAACTCCGCGCTAAAGCCCCACATCTCGGTAAAACCTTCCGCCGCCCAAATTTTCGAGCCGTGCCAGGAACTTTCTTGCGCGTCTTCCAAATCTCACGTCACTATCGCATACTTGTCTCCACCAGCTCGTCAACATGTTCGCTGTTCCTGGGTGGAACGTTGCCGCGCAGGTGAAGACTCAGGTCGAGGCACCCAAACAGAAAGATTCCACGAAACCCGGGAAGAAGGCGCAGAAGAGGAAAGAGAAGCGCGAGGAGCAGCAGATTAACGCGGACAACTTGGCAGAACAATGGGACAATATAGCCAAAGGAAAAGGAACGCAGGTGGAGAAGACCAAGAAGCCGGAGGCGGATGGCGTAGAAGCGACAGATGAGGCAGCGCAAGAGAAGCGCGGGAAGAAGAGAAAGCGAGGAAAAGCCGGAGGTAACAAGGACAAGGCAATGGATGGAGATGGCGAAAAAGGAGCAGAGGCAGAGGTTACACTGGTAGCAGAACCTTCAGAGGGTAAAGCAGATGCTGCCAAGTCTGCTGGGGATGAGCCCGCGACGGCCGAGAGCGAGTCAAAACGCGAGAAGAAGAAGCGCAGGAAGGAGTCCAAAGCTGACAAACTGCTCGCCGCAAATGCCGCCGGCACGAAGTCTATTTCTGAAACCCCAGCCTTAGAAAACCTCCTCCCCGAACCCAAGGGCCTCACACCCCTCCAGCGATCTATGCGCAGCAAGCTAGCTAGTGCGCGATTCCGTCACCTGAACGAAGCACTTTATACGAAGCCCTCCGCCGACAGCGCGTCTCTCTTCAAGGAAGACCCATCCATGTTCGAAGATTACCACCGTGGATTTGCCCAGCAGGTCGAAGTATGGCCATCGAACCCTGTAGACGGTTACGTGAACAGCATACTCGTAAGAGGAAAATTGCGGAACAAGGACGCGCGGAAGGACAGAAGAGGACCAGCAAAGAACGGAGTCCGCAGAGGCCCAGGCTTTGAAGAAGAAGAGACTACAGCTATAGCACCTCCCAGAGGCGACGCGAAACCACTGCCCAGAGACTTTAAAGGCCACAGCACAATCGCTGATCTAGGCTGTGGAACAGCTTCGTTATCGTACCGCCTACAACCGCACCTCAAGTCCCTCAACCTCACATTCCACTCCTTTGATTTGTCCAAACCTTCGGGTCCTTCTGCCGATCTCGTAACCATAGCCGACATCTCCGCACTCCCTATCCCCGAAAATAGCGTCGACGTAGCCATATTTTGTCTCGCCCTTATGGGAACAAACTGGCTCGACTTCATCGACGAAGCATACCGCATCCTTCGCTGGAAAGGCGAACTGTGGGTCTCGGAGATCAAATCTCGATTTGGACGCGTAGACAAGAAGAAGGGCGGTGTACCCATAAATTCTATCGGCTCACTCAAGAAGACAATGGACAAGAAACCGCCTAAGGTAAAGAAAGCAAAGGCAGACAAGCCGCCTGAGGAAGGCCCCGTTGACTCTGAAGACGAGGCTGAACTCGCGGTCAATGTAGATGGTCAAGAGGGCAAGGAGGGAACAGATGTTTCCGCATTCATCGAGGTACTGAGGAAGCGGGGATTTGTGCTTGATGCTTTGCCGGAGAGGCCAGCGGATGCGATCGATCTGAGCAACAAGATGTTTGTCAAGATGCAGTTTGTCAAGGCGGCACACCCGAGCAAGGGCAAGAATGCGAGAGAAGATCAGAAAGCAGGAGCTGTGGCACAGAGAGGCGGGGGTATGAAGTTTGGGCTCAAGGGGAAGAGATTTGGTGCGGGTGAGGGAGAGAATGAGGGTGACGAAAAGGATGGGGCGGTATTGAAACCTTGCCTGTACAAGATCAGGTGAGCGGGGCGTATAATCGAATAGGTGTGGGAGTATACTGTCATGGCAAGAAGCATGTAACAGGCGTTGAAAGCCTTTCATCAATTGATCTATCTGATCTTCGTGAAGATGCATTTATTCATAGGAAACTCTTCAGCTTCTATTCCTGTTCAATGATAACGCATGCATGCTATTCGATGCCATGTCGTGAACTCGTTTCCTCGTCTCCTCATCTAAAGACTCATTTGAATTATCCACATCTCTTCAAATGGTAGAAACCATGTTAAGTAAGTCGTAGGCAAAGGCAGGCAAGCGCCGTGTAGCAATACTGAGCATGTCCTGATGTTCCCGCATGCACTAACCGATGAGAAAACTTGCAGCATGTTCGACGTTGCCTCCGAACATCTCCAAGGCTTGTATGGCTTCTTGTTCTGAGCAGCCAAACATGCCGGTAAGTTGCTGAACATGTTCCCGGGGAAAGTTGCTGTTAGGTGCAGACGGTGCGGGTGCCTTGGACGCTGTGGGTGGGGCTTGCTGCTGTGTAGGTTGAGACGACGAAGATGAGGCACCTGCATTCGAGGAACCAGCTGCAGCGCTACCTTTCGGTCGTACAGCACCCGTCTTTGCACCAATCTCCTCTCCATTAGGACCAGACACAGTCGGTTCATTCATCTCGGCCTCCTCGAAGCTCCTGGGGATTTCCGATTCGTGCAAGAAGGGTACTTCCTGACCTTCGAAGCACAGGGCATTCTTCTCAAGATCGATTTTGGCGCGGTAACGCTTAAGCATGTCCAGACCGAAAAGTAGATCGACATCCTTGCCTTCCATGACAGTGAAAGCGCAGGGCATGACTGCGCCACCAATCTTGATCTCGGCGTGATGTACGCGACCCAGAATGCGCGCTGTACCGACACCACGCGCCATGCCGGCGTATCGGACGTCCATCAGCCGCATGATACCACATCGCTCGGCGCAGTCGGGGGACATGATTGTGGCCTGGGCGCCAGAGTCGACAAAGGCCTTGACGGGCACGCCATTGACCTCGGTGTTGACGTAGAGCATGTGCACGCGGGTGAAGACTGTGTGAAAGATTAGCATGGGCTCAATGCGAGTCGGACGTGTTTGACTTGTTGGGAATGATGTGTTGGTACCTTCAGGGTTCTCGTCGTATGCCTTTTGCAGATTCTCGACAACGCGGTCCTGGCGAATAATGTCTTCTATCTTTCGTTGCGCCTCGACGTTGAAGGGGTCCTCGTTGAGCAGGGCGATCTGGTTCTGACGCTCGCGCTCCGACTCCTCCGCCTGTCGTTGCCTCATGGCATATGTATCTCTCCAGCGGGTGGGGTCGTTGACGGCGGCGGCGAGCTCCGGGTCACCCTGACGCAGCTTGTTCATCTGCTGGGGGTCGTTGAGGACGAGCTGTCGCACGCCCTCTGGATCAGGTTGGGCGGGCCTGCCCGGGTGCTGGAGGTTCCTGTTCTGTCGGGGTGCGGGGCGCATCACGACGGCCAGCATCTCGCCATCCCGTACCCCGGCGTCCTCGAGTGTCTGCGTGTCTATGGCTACCGGCTGGCCGTTCAGGTAGAGGCTCTGTGACGCCGCGGGCAGGTTGGTGTCGGCCTCGATGAAGCCCTTGAGGTCCTTGACGGTGCTGCCCGGCGGCAGTTCGAGCGTCAGCAGGTCTGTGTCGGCCTGGGTGCCGGGCGCGGTGATGGATATGGTGACGCGAGGCCTGGCAGCAGCGGGTTAGCAGCGTGCTCGGGGCAGCGTCGTGGCACAGCAATGGCTCTGGTACAAACTCACATGGTGGGCCGGAGCGCGTGTTGGGGCGTATGCGGGCACGTCTGGATGAGGCCACTGGATGTGACACGCGGGGTGGTTGAGGTTGGCTTGGGTCGGGCGGGAGGCGACTGTGTGATGTCTCGGTGCGCGGGAGGGAGCTTATAGGGAAGGAGGCACTGGGCCGTGGTGTTTTTGTCGCAACCTTGGGAACGCGGTCGCCGCCTGGGCTGGAAGGGAATGGAACGTAGTGGAGCCGCGAACCCAGCGTCGGATGAATCAGCGCGCAGGCGTAGGCATCGACGCGCAGTCGTGGGCGAGCGTACGGAACCACGACGTTGGCCGTGTAGGCCCAAGCTAGCATCACGTCTGCCATGCCTCGACGTCGGCCCAACGCAGCATGCAGGAGAATCGTCTGGCCGCCGCTGCACCCATCCTCCTACTGCACGTCATTCGTAAATCCATTGCCACCACCTTGCTAGTCAGGGCATGGGCCGACGAGGCCGCCGCTGAGCACACCCCGCTAGCACCGCCTGCTGCTCCCGAGAGAAACACGGTCACGTCGCGAATTAGTACATGATACACCACCACAAGAATACCTACCTAGGAAACATGCCCCCGCCTGCTCCCCCGAGTCAGCTCCCGTCCCCAGCTAACCCGGAACGATCTGCAACGGCAACGCGAAGCGAAGCGAACCGCTAGTAAAGGCGGGGCTGAGGCCGCAGAGTCTCGTGAGTCTTCCAGGAACCACGAACCCACAAACCCATCGCTGCACTTCGGCCTCCTACAGCTGCATCCACCTGCCTCCCTGCCGTATCCTTCCATCGCCCACCCACCACAACGTCTGTTGCCATCGACCGCCAAGATGCCTCGGGACTTATTAGCAGACAAGAAGACGCTGGATGCCATGCCCCAACTATCAAGAGAACCTGAGACCGTCTCTAGTCCGGAACCCGTCGAGCAATCTAGTCTGGTACCCCATCGCAGCTCCAACATTGCCCAGGAGGGGCGGTTGAAGCAGATGGGAGTTCGTCCATATGCTTCTTTGCTGAACATCGACGACCTTGACGACTGCGATTGGCTTGAGCATGCCGCCTTTGATCCGGTTGAAGCCGCGTCGCGCGAGAAGGTGAGAAGAACAATTTGCTGTCTGTCTTGTTTCTCTAGTATCACAGTCAATGCCTGTATCTCTTATTCAGTACCACCGTTGGGCTCCATCAGGCCTCGCACCGTGCGCTCTTCTCCATCACCAGGTTACTCCAACTCTCAAGTCTGCATGCTTTTCGTCTGCCTTGTTTTCATCCAACATTGCACCAAACTCTCATCTCCCTCGTGCATCCATTAACGGCATCAATTGAGTTTGTCGTACACTAGCTGGTCGCTCTTTCCTATTTTGGTCGTTCCTGTGCCACGCCCCTTCCTTCTCAAGACTTGATCCAATAGACTCTGGGTTTACAAGCATCTCTGGTATACAAAATCTCCAGATCTGACGCTGACCAATTGTAGCTCGAATACCGTCTGCGAACCTGCGGTGAACTATGTAGCGGCCTCTTCTCATCCGCCTACCCCACCACATCAGGGCCACTAGGCGAAACTATTAAATTGCATTCGTTTCCGTCATTAGACTCGACCGACACTGACCGGAAGCGTGTGATAATTGGCCACATCATCTCAACCAAAGCGAACTCACCTGTTGTTACTGATGACGCTATGGACTACCCCAAGGACTGGAAGACCAACTACCAGCTTACGCCAAAAGTAGGGCACAATGAAGACGGCCAGACAGTGTGCCTGCACTCGCTATGTGTGCATCCCAACTTCGCGCGCAAAGGGCTCGGCTCGATATTACTGCAGAGCTACGTACAAAGAATCAAAGACTCAGGTGTGGCATCTAGGATAGCGCTCATCTGTAGGGACCGATATATACAGTTCTACGAGAAGGCGGGGTTCAAGAAGATTGGCCCGAGTAAATGCCAGTATGGTGGAGGAAACTGGGTAGACATGGTCCTAGACTTTGAAGATAGTGGAGATGATGGATGGGAATATTGAGTGGAACTGGCAGACCAAGTCGACCCTTGATGGATTGATATCAGTAGGCTAGATCATACACTATCTAGTACGAGCCTGCCAAAGTTTATGCGTATTGACTCCTATCCTCCCATCGATCCTGCAACGCCTTTCCATCGATGCTTGCAAAGGCGAAGCCACTCTCATACCTAGCATACTCAACCAACTTCAGCGTGTCCAACTTCGCTCCAGCCTCAGTCTGCGCCCACATCGCCACGCTCAAAACATTCTCGCCCTTCATATTGAGGATGCCAGGAGGAATAGGGAATCGTGTCTGGAAAACCAAGTCAGTGCATGTCTCACATGCATGTCGTACAGCCATAACGTACCTGTGGTCCAATGTGCGGAACATATTTGCCGTACTGATACCCGTTGACGAAGAGAAGCATACGGGCAATGGTACCTTTCGGCGCCCCGACTTCGATGCCGACAGGGACATCGAGATCGGAGTCGATAGAAAGAGAGAATGTCGTCGTGAACCAGCGGATGGCGGCGCCTTGGACGCCGTCAGTGGTGGGGCTAGCATCCTCCCAGGAGGAGGTATCGAAACCGGGAAGATGCCACCCAAGACGCTCACCGTAGAGACCGCCTTCATTCATGGGGCCGCGAACCTAAAGGTCGTACAAAGTCAGTGTATGTTTTACATGCGTTTTGTGCAGGAAAACCACTAACAGGGTCGATGTTACGCTCTCCGCCCGCGTTACCTTGGATCTTCCATTGGTCGAAGGATAGCTTGGTATTGTTGCCGCTGAGGAGCTGTGCACCGAGTATACCACGAGGATTTTCTGCGCCGGCTGGGCCTGTTGATGTCTGGTCATGGCCAGTATAGTCCGTTGTTACTGTCAAAACATTGCCTTCATCCTTCAATGTGATGTTTTTGAAAGACAGCAATGCGGTCGTCGAAGTTTGCGACGCGTTACCAGGATGGTAACCAATCGACTTCCCATTCAGCCATGCGTTCCATCCTAATATACTCATGTACAAAGTCAGTTTGTGTGTCTCGTGTACAATCCGTACAAGGGGTTATCTTACCCGCAGCCACGCCACCCTGAACTGTGATGTTGAGGGATGTTGCAGATTTGCCTGAGAAGTATCCGCGATAGATTTTGGCCCCAGTGTAGTACTTGTAGTCACTGCTGAAGAGTACAGGAAGAGTTAGGGGCTTTACAGGGCTTAGTGTGGTGTTCTTGTCGGCGACTACCCAATTGCTGTCGTCGTATGAGGGTTGGATCTCGGGGGAGGATTCAGCCGCTTTGAAGTTTGAAAGCTCTGGAAGAGTGATGTCGCGGTCCTTGGTACCATCGATTGCGGCAGTGAGGGAGCCGTAGGGTGTCTTCGTTGTAGCGAGCTCCTTTCCATTCCAGGATATTGTATCCGCACCAGAGCCGGCGTATACCTCGATGGTGGTCGCATTCGCATTATCGCCAATAACAGAAACTGCACCACCTGATATGCTAGCTGAGCGAACTAGATACGGTCCTTGTACGAAGATCTGGTGCTCGGGAGTGACATTCGGATCATTAGTCGTTGCTGGCGCGAAAAAGGTGTACGCAGTTGGTATATCGAGCAAGTAAGCAAGCACCCCATTTGAGAACTCTACCACCGTTGCCCCCTTGCTTTGTGTGTAAGAAAAGCTTGAGTATGTGCTGTTCGACGATGCGCTTGCAATGTCTGATTTCGCGCCGTACGTTTTGAATGTCAGGTTGCTCTGCGATTTGAAAGCAAATTCTCCCGCCTGTCCTTCGCGTGTGTAGAAGACAATGACAGGTCGATTGAACAAACCGTAGGTCGCGATCTCAGCCGACGAGTAAAGTAGCGTCTCATTACCCACAGAGTAATCTGTAATTACCCATCGACTTTGTCGACCCGCAAGCTGTAAGCTCGAAATCTTAACATCGCCTTCAGATGTCTTGACCGTCATCGAGAAATCAGTCACAGCACGGGTGCGCGTGTTGTTGTTCTCGGCGAGGTAGAATCTACTCTCTGTATTGCGATTCTTGAGTTGCCAGGTCCAGATGGCTGAATTGTCGACTGCATTTGCGGTGCCGTTGTTTTCCATGAAGGTGTTGTGCAGGCCTTTACTAACACGGGTAAAGAGGGCAAGAAGCTTGTACTGCTTGAACTTGTCGCGTACCTCCCTGGTCTCGCGTAGTGGTGCGTCGTAGTCGTAGGAGGTGTATACTACCTGAGTATGGGAGTATGAAGTCAGTATATGTTTCAAATATAGTTCATGAACAGGAGTTACGTACGGGGGCGGCACTGTTCAGATGGAGGTACCAAGTTAGTGTACGTCTCAAATGCATTTCGTGCAGTCCCGACTCACCTATGTCCCCAGTTTGTACCTCCATAGGCCATGTACAGATTCAAAAGACTAGCGCGCTGTCCGATTAGTCCTTTGTAGAAAACATCCGCAAATTCAGGGCTCTGTTCAGCCAAGCACTGATCGAAGAAGTAACCGCCCCAAGGTTGGAACCACCCTCCCTAATGAGGTGAAGACAACAGGTCAGTGTATGTTCCACATGCGTTTAGTAAGGTCACGACTTACCTCGAACTCGGGGAGATATTCAGGTTGAGTGGGGGAGACCTCCTGAAACCACTGGTAGTACGTTCTCGGCAGGTTGAATCCAGTGTCGAGATTTGTGCAGCTCATGCCACCGGGGTAGCTGTCCAGCCCATAAACATTGATCGCGCCACCGACATTGTTGTAATCAGTGGACCAACTCTTCGATCTGAAGCCCTTTTCGTTGTGTGACAAAGGTACGATGATGCCTGCGTCTTTGAAGGCGGTCTTAAGTTGTTCCATGTAAATGACCAATGTGTTGTCGGCCTCGTAACGAGTTTGCTGGAGTTCGTTCTCGACTTGCGCTAGGATGACTGGTCCACCATTGGTGATCTGGTTCTTCGCAATGATCTTGCCAACTTCAGCAATCCATTCCGACCATGCTTGCCGATAGGTCTCATCTGATGTTCTGTACTTGCCACCACTCCCGTCGCTGGTCCAAAGCGCGAAACCACCACCGTTAGTCTCGGCGTTGCAGTAGGGCCCTGGCCGTGCAATCACGTAGAGGCCGGCTTCTTTGGCCATGTCAAACAGGCGCTGAATGTCCTTTCCAGGTGTCGTGAAATCGTACACGCCTTTCGATGCCGAATGATACGACCAGAAGAAGTAGATCGAGACAGCATTCATGCCGTTCGCCTTGAACTTCTGGAAGACGTCGAGCCATAGCTCTGGAACGGGGAGACGAGCGTAGTCTGAGAGGTACACATGCAAGGATTAGCATGTCTTTCATGTACGGTCTGTTCATTCCATTTCATCAACGTACGGAATTCTCCACTCATAATCATTACACGCTCGCCATTGACCATGAGCGATCCATTATCCCACTCCACGTCCGTTTGAAGGCCATTGTCGGTAGCCAATGCACAAAAGAACAGCGAGATCGCGACAGCAAAAAGATGGAAGAACCGCATCTTGACTTGCTCAGTGACCAGAAAAAGGTTCAATACTGGACGCGACGCGACTTTTGCTCAATAACCCTGCCTTGGAGCTCGCATGCAACTAGCCCGCAGATTTCAGCCGCGGTCGAAGATCGTCCTCCGGACCTGCGCTTCACGGAACGATATCATTGACGGTATAATGTTTGCCATGGAAGAACTGCTGCAAGCGAGGCCGCGGGGTAATATATGCAAGGTACTAAGACCCCAGATGTGGCGTTTTGCGGAGAAGGGGGAACATCATCTGCCCGAGAATGCCGAGGTGCTTGTGAAGGAAGCTTGCCAGCGGAAGGTTTGCCCTAACAGGAAGGGACAAGTCCGATACGCGTCATGGGAGAGTCCAGCAGCATGCATTTTGTGTCTTTTGTTGGCCTTGGAATCGCAGCCACAGAGATCGGAACGAAAACGTGAGCGACCCGCGAACCGCGAACCGCTGGGAACAACGCAGATGTGCAATTAATGTCCGGCGGAAGGGCTAGCCGCTTTTGAGACCTTACCTCATCCACGGAAGAGAGCTTTCCCATGTTCCTTCTCCTGAGGCGGGCTGCAAAAGAGTCAAGCATTTTAGTTTCCGTGTTTCCCGATGCTTGTCACACGGTTCTGGTAATGCATTGACGCGAAAACGGGGGTGCCTTTCGAACGACAGGTCTGGACATGTGGATCTTTAGCGGGTCCACCCATTGGAGGATTTTTTGAAACAAAAGTCCCTTGGCGACACACACGCACTGAGCAAGTGTTGCTTCGAGCGATTACGTCTCTCTCATCTCGTCTCCATGCTCTCCACTTATTGGAGGACTTCGAAACAATCCTTCATCTTTCACTATGGAGAAACTCGACTCGGGAAATGATGGGAACGTAGACTGTACCATCGATACATGAGTAGGAAGCTGATAGCTAAGTCATTGACATGCGTGTATAGCATTGCTAGAAATCTGTATATATATGTGGCGTACCAAGCATGTAGGCCAAGCAACCAAGCAATTCACTCACTCCTTCAAGCTTCTCTTCAATATCAAGCATCTTTCACAATGGTTGCCTTAACTCTTGGTATCTTCTTCACGTCGCTGGCGGCGTCTGCTGTTGCAGCTCCGGCCCCAGCCATCACTCCTGCACCCAAGCCCGAAGTCGTGAAGCGTGCCTCCAGCTGCACTTTTTCAGGCTCCAACGGAGCTGCTGAGGCTTCCAAGTCACAGTCATCATGTGCTACCATGGTCCTTTCCGACGTTGCCGTCCCTTCAGGCACAACTTTGGACCTCTCTAGTCTGGCTGACGGTACTACTGTCATCTTCGAGGGTACCACCACCTGGGGCTACTCGGAGTGGAAGGGTCCTCTTCTTGACATCCAAGGAAAGAAGATCACTGTCAAGGGCGCCGAGGGATCTGTTCTCAATGGTGATGGTGCTCGTTGGTGGGACGGTAAGGGTGGAAATGGTGGAAAGACCAAGCCCAAGTTCTTCTCCGCTCACAAACTGACCGACTCCACCATCACCGGCATTACCATCAAGAACCCTCCCGTCCAAGTCGTTAGTATCAACGGCTGCGATGGTCTTACCATTACAGACATGACTATTGATGCGTCCGACGGCGACAAGGACGAGCAGGGCCACAACACAGATGGTTTCGATATTGGCTCCAGCAACAACGTCATCATTGATGGCGCTAAGGTTTACAACCAGGATGATTGCGTAGCTGTCAACTCAGGTACCGTAAGTAATGACATGAAATTGCGGTATTCGCACCTACTAACAAGTCGGCTAGGAAATCACCTTCAAGAACGGCCTCTGCTCCGGTGGACACGGTCTATCCATTGGCTCGGTTGGTGGTCGTGACGATAACACTGTCGACACTGTCACCTTCTCCAATTCCGAGGTCACCAAGTCTGTCAACGGTGTCCGCGTCAAGGCTAAGGTTGGCACAACCGGCAAGATTAACAAAGTCACCTATGAAGATATTACTCTGTCTGAGATTTCCAAGTACGTTTTCTCAAAGTTTCACCCATTGCCAAATTCTAATACGTTCCAGGTATGGCGTTCTTATTGAGCAGAACTACGATGGCGGTGACCTTCATGGTGACGCGGACACTGGTGTCCCCATCACCGCCTTGACACTTGACAACGTCACTGGTGGTGTTTCCAGCAGCGGCTACGACGTCGTTGTCACCTGTGGCAAAGGCTCTTGCACAGGCTGGACCTGGACCGGTGTCGACGTTACTGGTGGTAAGACCTATGACAAGTGCTCCAACGTGCCCAGCGTTACCAAGTGTTCGTAAGTGCTTGAAGGTAATCGGGGCCTTGGGTGGAAATACCTGAGTTTGGCTCGGTTGAGATGATGCACAATTCTCCTAGAATCTGGCATGTTGCTTGATCCTGCAGTCTTTCCTTGTGCTGCGCTGTAAATATTCGCTTCTTCTTTCCAAGATGTTCGGAAAGGTGAGGGCTTTGAGTCCTTCTTGAATCTCATTTAGCCAATACACACCTTCCTACGAACATGTTCCCTCGCTCAGTGTCTCGAGACTTTCAGTATGCCGGGATTGGAACCAGACATGCACGATGGACCGTGGATGGCGATCTTTCCCCGAAGTTCTGACGGGAGGCACCGTACCATCTGCAGAACAGTTGGAGACAATGTGGTTCATACTGCGAAGAGTTGAAATCGAGAGTATGGTGCCACTGCCAACGTCTGGTTTGTTACTGTTATGCCGGATTTTCGACCAAGTAGGGAACAGCGATGACGTAGCGTGAGGTTAGCGTACTGACCAGCCTCTCTTTTTCATTCTTCACGCTCGCAACGCGTCGTAGAAGCTCTTGGAAATCGACGCTCAGTTCAGGACCCAACGGTCCTCGGTGATTTGGATCTTCCATCCACCCAATCGATATAGCGTGTGGGGTTCTCGTAAAACATGACGGCGGTGGCTGCAGTGGTTGCGCCGAGCCCTGCCTTCCAATCTTGGAGGCTTTTAGTTTACCTAGGCATGACGCGAGGGTCCCAGCAGCCACAACCAACCCATCGCTCTTCACACATGCCGCATTCCTCACGCTGCAAGATCAATGCACCGAAATCTGGAAACGCAATCGCCTTAAAGCACACGTCAATTGTAACCTCGCACCTTGCACATATGCTAAATGATCTCTCAAATGGACCAAGAAACTACAAACTCTTATCCGGCTAATGCAAGTTCGCATGGCGTCCGTCCTCCAACCCCTTCCTCCCAGCAATTTGTTCGTTTATTGATCAGCGACTCAATGCTTCCTGCGATCCAAAGTACTTTACTGTCTCCGCTACGAGCCCCGCGATCGCCATAACCTCGCTCTTCGCATCTGGTGTGGCCTCTTGCAGCGTCCGACTCAAGCGCTTGAGGTTTTGGATTTGCAGCTCGATGCTGTGTAGACTGGAATGGATAGCGAAGCTCAGAGTCTCTGTAGGGTCTAAATCACAGCTGAAACCATCTGTCAGCACAATCGTGTTCGCGTCCTACAGGCACGTACCTGTCGTCATCTCCATCTTCGAACAAGCTGTCATCTTCGACTTCAGGGAGCACTTTAAACTTTAGATCCCGCGGCTTGGCCCTGAAACAAGCGTCGTTCAAGGTCGTTATCTGATCCAGCAGGCGGTCCAGGCTTCGCGATGCAGCATCCACGACCTCCCTTTTACGTGAATCGACCCTGGCCATACCCTCAATGTTCGCAAGATGAGCCCACACCCGCAAATCGAAAGAAAAGGCTTTAGTCTGTTCAACTATCTTTTCAAAAGTGAGGTCTTGAGGCTCTGCTGCTTCAACGTCGATGTATGGCGCGCATGTACTGCTGATTTGGTAGAGCTTGTTTTGAATTGTTGCATATTGGTACTGAAGCTGAGGTTGTGCAGTACGTGATCTTGGACTAGCGCTTGGGCTCCTCTTTGGCGCAAAGGTGCCGCTCACGGACAAGGGAGGATTATCTTGGTGGATTTCCACCTTGATGCTTGGCTTTTTCTGGTGCTGCATCTTTCGCTCATACACGACAGTTGACTGACTGGGTAAGATTGGCTCGCTGGTCAGATCGTACCTGTCGACTGGGACAGTGCTCGGGCGCACCTCCTGTGTGTTGTACCTTCGTTCTGGTTCTCTAGGTCTTCTGCTCGCATCTGAACTCGATCGCGTCCTTCCTGTTGTTTCGAATACAGGAACGCCGAGTCGGTCAGGCGTAGGTTGATTGGAAGACCTTGAAAATGAGGCTGTACCATAGCGGCTGTCATGGTAACGTTTCATCTCTCTTTCGCGGCTTCTCCGGTCCCATCTCGTCTTCTCTTCTATGTGATCGACATAGCTTCCTGAACGCGACCGAAGGTGGCTCGGATGTCGATCATACTCATCGATCTCAACTGAAGATGGTGCCATAGTGTAGGATTGAGCCAGGGGAAGAGATCAGTCACTCAAGAGCTTGTTCTGTGGCGCCAGTCGAGATGCACCAGTGTTGATGGCAAGGTACTACGGGGATAACAGGCATGCGTCAAATCTTTCTTCTTGCACCGCCCCCCATTGCAGAGGGAATCTGTGAGTGGGGTCAGAAACTCAACAGAATCAAGGAGATGGAGGAATTTAGGCTCATATTATCAGTGCGACCCAAACACCTGAACAGGAAGCCCAATTCTGACATCGTTGGGGGCCGTTGGGGGCTGAGTACCACCAAACGGTGACCTCATCCTTGTGCAGTGTGCTTACAACCAATCTTGCCGCGATACCCCACACCAATACCGACGAGCTGAACGTTCGCATTAGTTCAGCCGCAATAGTTCATGGGTCATGCTACCAACTATCTAATATCCTTGGCTACTCTCTTTTGATCCATCACATCGACCCGCCTCTGCTCGACCTGGCACTCAGTACCCACATTACATTCTAGACAACACCGTGCGTTATAACATCTACCCTCAGTAGCTGCATGTTATTGCGATCGAGCTGCGCATAGCTCAAAGGTCCTTTCCGCCTACTCCGCGTGCGCTTTGCGTCATCGAAATTACGTACCAACTACGTCTTCAAGATAACACGGCAGTCATTCTGAATACGCCATGGCTGAAGTGCTGGCTACTATCTCAAATCTCTATACAGCAGTAAAGGCTCTGCACACCTTCGCACTGCAAATCGAACAGTGGAAGCTACTGTCTGAGCGACTTTTCGACATCGAGGAGGGTCTCGAATTCGCAAGAATCTCTCTTGACAGCTGGCAATACAAGTACGACATACAGATTCATCGACCCAATATTTACACTAGAATTCTCTTTGGAAAAGAGGGTCATGAGCGCGTAACAGCCACAATCGGTACTATCAACATAATCACAGGGAACGTCAAGAGCGACATCAGCCGAATCAGAGGCCTTGCTCTCAAAGTTGAGCAAGGGCGCACCTACTATGGAGAAAACCAAGATATTGGTCACGAAGAACGAGTCAAAGAATGCCTCCGAAAGATACAACGCAAGAGCACATGGTCGCGCAGATTTTTCTTGAGCGTTCTGGGAAAATCATACGACCTAGAGATGCGTCTCAAGCGGCTGAATCAGAAGCTCGCCACACTGGAACGCCTTTCTGATTTCTACCTCGAAAAAGAGCACGTGGACATTTTCTCAGAGATTGAACGGCTCCCTGGGCGGCACCTGATCATCAGGGCCGGAGACAGAAGGTCAGACACGATTGAGAGCCAGTTACTAGATGTTGTTCGTGCCCAGAAAGACGCTGAGCGGCTTCATCGGTGCAGCGCATTGAGCCATCGACTGCACATCGGCATTTCAGTTCCTCGAGTTCATAGGCGCGACTTTGCGTTTTTACTCAGTATGCATGGAACAAGCCACGAAGTCCTTGTACAGCCCGTTACCATCAAGGCCGTCCACGATCCATCCATGGTCGCAAACGACCTCGCCACTGCCCTGTCAACTCTTGCAAGCAAGACGCAGGATAGTTGCTACATGGTACCAACCTTGTCTACATCGGCAGGTTTCATCGTCAAGAATCCGCCGACAAATCTCCTCTGTGATTTGGAATACAAGGAGCCTCTATCGAGTACGATTCGCGACCAGAACGTCTATCTTGGCTCACAAAAACTATACTCGCAGGATCAAAACGCGATAGCAATTGGCGTCGCGCAAGGCTGTTTCCGATTGATAGGGAGCCAATGGCTGTCTTTCCTCGACTGTTCGAACATACGCTGGCGCAGGACCAAGGATGGAAAGTGGATCAGCATGCTAACCGCAGCGCCTGGCCAGTCATTGACGACGCGCACCTTGGAGAAATGCTACAAAAGCAACCGTGAGAGAAGAGACAGTCGCGACCTCTCCAAACATATCCAAATCTTCCGCATCGGGCTCGTTCTCGCGGAGATGGCGCTCAAAGCGCCGTTCTCACACATTGATTTCGACACTGCGACATACACGACGAAGCTGTACATCAACGATGGTGAAGAGGTCAGTGCCCATGAAATCGCATCGCAAGTTGACATGAAGAGCAACATTCTCTTAGGAAACATGGTGTTCTTCTGCCTCAATGTATTACAGGACAACAACGCCATGGCTGAGAGGAGCATCGAAGGCAGTTATTTCCAACATGTGCTCAAGCAAGCAGAGGAGCTCGAAAGAATTCTTGGGTCCGACAGAAGAAGAGGTGGCTTAAGTCCAGGCTCAAGTCCAATGGGAAGTGGTTCAAATACCCCCAGATCAGCTGCAAGCGCATACGTGTATTGATTTTCGTGGAATTCGAGGGGCGGCCTAAGCTACTTAGACTCATCAATGGAGTTTCTGCGTTGACTGAAGTAAACGATGTTTCTATCCAAGCGATCGAGATTTGCTGACCTTGACTTGAGGCGCTGGTCAGAAAAATGCTTCCCTTGGCAGACAGACAAGAATCTCTTTGGAAGGCATTAGTTACAATCACTTGACCACGACAGACCCACCAGCATATTTCGTCTCGTTTCATATCATTACGCTAGCTCAGCCGTGAGCAACTTCACGAGATGTCTTGCGTGCCCCTCCCTCAACATAACCCAGGTTTGCCCCTCCAAGACCACCCCGCCGCGCCCCTCGCACCTTTGCCCCTCATCGTTCTGCCCCTCTGATAGTGCTGTAATCTACGCCTTGTTGTAGTTGCCGTTTTTGGTAGTGGAAATCTGCGGTGAAGTCTGCTACGTGCAAGAAACGTCACAACCCCATTGACAAAAACATGGACCATTTGCGGAAAAGCGATACAGAAATCAGCCACGCGACGGAATTATGGTTGTGTATTACCTTAGCAGGTTCAAAAATTGATGCGCGGTACACTATAATTTCCTCCACATATTAATGTTGTGATTGCAAAAGATATGATGAATAGCGACGCATGTGCAACACTGCAGACAAACAAAAAGCAAGGCCCAATCACCCGCATGGCTTGCGCAGGGGCAAAAATTGAGCTGTCCCCTGCCAGACTCGAACTGGCGGCCTTGGGATATCTGCTGTATTCTAGCAGTCATATGTGATGATATGAGACCCACGTGATAACCAACTACACCAAGGAGACGGGAAATCGCTACACCAAGCGATGATGAAGCTGATTGATGGAAAACTCGTAGAAAAAATCTTTTATAACGAGAGGTTTACCATGGAAAACCCACGTTTGAGTTGCCTAACTTCGTCGTTGGGTCCGGTGGGGCGGAGAAGAAGAGTTTGTTGGATGAGGGGCACCAGGGGGTTGCAGGACTAGTGTTAGTGGCTGCAGACCAAGGCGGGAGATGGCGAACCATGGTCGGGAACAACTAGATTTGCCTTGGAGAACATTAGAATTATGCCGTATCGCGTTAAGTCTACATATCTGTACAGAAAGACCAATCGTCCGTATTACAAGCACTGCAACACACCTCAACGCCTCGTGGCCACGTAGACTCCGCGCAATGCAAAAACGCCGGTAGCAAATCGACAGCCCAAATCCCTCGTTTGACTCGACTACGGCCCAAGTCGTTGTCCACCGTCAGGAGTTCTGTTGCTCAGCGGCACGCTCGTAGTCGGAAGTACGCCGTAGCGGCCGTATGTCTTTTGGTCGACACTGACGTAGTGCGGTAACCTTCCGAGCAGGTTCAGTTTCGTCTCAATCCATCTCAAGATCTTCTCGTGTGGTACGAGGAACTTGATGTATCCGGAAGCCCAGAGGTAGCCGAGGCCTGCACCGCACAGGTGGCCCACAAGACTGACGTGCGGGACGAGTATGCTGGTCAGAACGATAAGAATGAGTGGTGTGGTCCAAGTTGGAATCTTGTAGGGTCCGACACTGAAACCGATTAGTTACAATCGGGCTGGGGGAGGGAAAGTGTGATTGTACCTAAAGTAGGGGTTCGCCTTGTGTGTCTTCATCACTTCGGCTGATAGCAGGAGGAAAACCCATACGCTGTCTCTGTCAGTATGTCCTCATACACGGATTACTTGGAATTGGCATACCTCGCACCCATGACCGAGGTATTACTCCTCAGCACAAACTTCTCCAACAAGGTGTATACGCCTCCTGGTATGGTTCCAAAAGCTGCCACATGGTCAGCTTGATATTTGTGCGTGTCACCCCGAATATATCTTACGCCCAGTGAAAAGCGCCAGCGTGACTAGTGTCCCATACTCGGACTCGAAGCGCTCGATAAGTGGTGTTACGGCGAAGAGGTTGAAGATCATGTGGATGAAATTCCAATGGAGCAAGGGAAATAAGTTGAGTCGGTGCACTACAGGTATATTCTATTAGCTCTTCGTCTTCTTCCCAGCTCCGTGACTTCCGCGCCCTGCCTCGGTCATGGTACGCCTGCGCCGCAACACATGGCAACAAGAGTGTTGTAGTTGAACCCAACCCTCCGATGTTAACAGAACAAACATACTCTGCGTCAAATCCATCTTGGCCGGCTCCAAAGCCCCAAAGTCTCTAATCCACGGAAACGGAATCGTCGCAACCCATAGTCCTACAATGGCCGCAACTAGCAGCTTTGTGCAGAATGGCAGGCGCAGGATATACGACCGTATCCGCGCAGGGCTTATCTGGGGAATCGAGGTTATAGGCATCGTCGTCGCGAGCACGCCGAGTGTTTGGGGTGGTTGTTATGCAGGCGCGTTGTGTTGTGCTAAGATGAACAGACTGGAAGATTACAATGGGACTAGGGTCCAGGGTCGACGGGGCGCTAGTGACGATCCTCCCGCTCGAGTCGACTTAGCACCTTCCCAGACGGATATGTGGGATGCTGGGCAGAGGGCAAGGACACAACTCGTTTTCTGCTCTCTCTCTCTTCTCCTACATGACGGGCGACTGAGACGTCAACATGGCTCTTCTGTGTGAGTCTAGCTCTAGGCGCGCATGACATGGACCGACAGCTAACAAACACGTGAAGCCTCGATACTGGCGCTCCGGCAGGATAAACGCCTACTCAAGCTACCGCCCTACCTTTCCGCGCTCTGCATAATCATTGGCATAGGATGGCTCCTGGTACTCCCCTTGAACGAATACTCGCGGAGGACATATGTCTCTGAGAATGCGCTCCTTCCGGGACAAGTACATACCTACTTTACCGGCAGCGAGCACAATGTCTTTCGAGCCTATCGCCATGAGGTCCATGGATTGATAGATAAGCCCGTCGCAGAGTGCGCATGCAGACTGGAACTTGCAAACCCGAGGCTGACTATGCAACAGGCGCTCACAGCGACTCGAAGCCATCTTCCGTGAACAGAACCTCAAAGTCGCAACCCAGCACTACAACTACACCGTCTCGAACCAGACCATCGCAAACGAAAACGTCTATGCTATCCTCCAGGGTCCCCGCGCAGACGCAACCGAAGCCATTGTTTTGATCGGAGCATGGAAGAACATGGCAGACGAGGTCAACAACTCTGGCGTCGCATTGGTTCTCACGTTGGCGCGCTACTTCAAGCGCTGGAGTCTTTGGAGTAAGGATATCATCCTGCTCATTCCTGGGGATAGCACTATCGGCTCGCAGGCCTGGGTTGATGCCTACCACGAGGGACACGATACACGTTACGTTGAGAGCCTGAAGATCAAGAGTGGGGCGTTGCAAGGCGCTGTCGCTGTAGACTATCCCGCTGGTCCTTGGGGTCATCGGTACGACAAGCTGCATGTCATATACGATGGCATAAACGGCCAACTTCCCAACCTGGATCTGTTCAACACTGCAGTGCAGATTGCCTCCGGTCAGATGGGCATCGGCTGTGTGATCCAGCGCATGTGGGATCACAAGGACTCCTACAAGGAGCGGCTTCAGACCATGCTTCGAGGTATGCTGTCGCAAAGCATTGGCCACGCAACTGGGCCTCATTCGTCCTTTATTCCATACCACGTCGACGCCGTTACCTTGGTGACAGTTGGGGACGGCTGGCATGACGAAATGTCACTTGGAAAAACCGTCGAATCACTCTTTCGAAGCTTGAACAACCTTCTCGAACACCTGCACCAGAGTTTCTTCTTCTACCTTTTGCTACAAGATAAGCGCTTCGTCAGCATTGGCACATATCTCCCTTCGGCAATGCTGATCGCCATCAACTTCAGCATCGCGGCAATGGCATTGTGGGTGAAGAGCGGACGTACCACAGAGCCTGTCAGCAATCCCGCTGCCACAAAACCTAAAAAGGCGTCGACCGAGAAGTCCTCTTCGGCAGACATCAAGACAGCCGAGAATGAGACTACCAAAGACGAGCTCAAGAAGAAGGACACTGACTCTAAGATGAAGCAACCAGAAAAGAAAGAAGAATCTGCATCTGAACAACCAGCCACCGAGCTCGTCGAACAAGACGGCTCCCTGGCTGTTGTCCCCAAAGCCAGCACGACGATAACAGAACGGCATCTCCTCCTTCCCCTCGTTCTCGTCCTCACAGCCCATGCTTCCGGCCTGATCCCCCTATACCTGTTCAACAACTGGGACGCCGACCACCTCCCCAACCTTTTCCTCACAGCCAGCAATCTAACCACGCTCGCTCCACTCATCATAACCTTTCTCTTTTGGTGGTCTGCCCCCGACGTGCTGACACCGCAAGCCCTTTGTCTGCTCCAATGTTTCTCCCTGCTACTGTTAGGCATGTTCCTTGCGGCCCTAGCAACGCTGAACTTTAGTTTGAGTGTCTTGGTCGGGGTGCTGTGCGTGCCATTGAGCTTTGTACGCAAGAGTAACAATCGTGGGGTTACTGGAGTGCAATTACTGATGCTGGCCATGCTGAACCCTGTTCTGGTTATACAAACTATAACGAAGCTGCTAGGAGCCAACCTAACGGATGTTCTTGTTCAGAGCGCGATCGGGTGGCATGTTTGGGGTATGTGGACGCAGGTTGTTGTCTGGTTGGTTTGGTTCCCTGCATGGCTTGCGGGAGCCGTGGTGGTTTCGACTGGATTCTGGGAATAGAAGTGGACTACATGATAGATAATACACAAGTCATCGAGTGCAATGGAGTCATAAATCTTTTCATTCGTTGACCGTCTATGACCACTACCTATGATTACATTCAACCGCGCGTCTTGCTTATAGCTGATGCATGCCACTTATTGGAAGTGGAGACGACGTGCTCTAAAAGGCGTATACCAGTGACCTGCTGCGAGATGATGCTCGTTCAAGCAGCCCAGACATCCTTGCCTACACCCTCGATCCAGTTACCCAGCTGGTTGACACTGGCATCCCACTCCTTCAACCTTGTCCTCATGCCCTCAATCTGCTTCATGTCCAGAACCTTGGGCTGCACCCAGTTGATACGCGCAATCTCGGCAACCTGGTCGATTTGACCTTTGAGTAGTCCCAAGCTCAGCGCCTTCATGATCAGGTGCTCAATCTCGTTCGGTTGTACCTTGGTCTCGTGCGAGATCTCGGAGAAGGTCATGGCGCGATCGTGGGGTGGGCGGCGGAAGACGGTCTCTGTGAGAGCGGATAGCGAGATCTTCTGGTAGAGGAAGGTCTGGTGCTCCTTGAGAAGAGGGACCTTGGTGATGTTGTTGGAGAGCACGTCGTAGGCCATCAGGTCGCCGCGATTGAAGGCAAAGAGAAGATCACGAAGCCATGCATGTGGGGTGTTGACAAGCGAGTCGAGGATGGGATGTAGGAGCAACTCTCCAAAGTTGTAGATGGAGTCTGAGACGAGGGCGGCGATGCTGAGGTCGTAGGCGCGCGACTGGCGTTCGCGGAGTTCTAGGTCGTTAAGGTTGACGCAGGCGAGGAACAGCAGGGCGTTCTTGTAGTATGCAGCGAACTCGTGCTTGGACTTGTAGTATTCTGCGCTTGCTCGGTAGAAAGACGCATGCACAACGGTTTCGACCGAGTCAAAGGTATCCAGTATCTGTTCACACTCGTCTAGCTTCTTCTTGGCTCCCTCCTCGTCCTTTAACCGTAGCTGTATGCTGGCGGCGGCGACTGTGGCGTATACGTAGGCGTCTTGTGAAGCGGGCTTGTTGACGCTTTTTGCGAGGTCGTTGACAAAGTTGAGGCGTTCCTTGTCGTCTGTAAGGGTCAGCTGATGTTTCTGTCTACGACGAAAGGGCCATCCTACCCTTGTATTGTGTAGCTGTGTTGAGTCCCAAGGTGACGAGCTTCAGCTGGTTGATCTTGTTTGCGAAGCTCTTGATGAAGGTCTCGAAGAAGGGTATCCGCTGTTTGGCGCTCTCTGGGTGGTCGAAGAATTCGATGAGCTTGTCGGTAAGCTCGTGCCATAGCTTTCGCTCCCAAAAGTCCTCAAAGGCGATGAAGTATTCCTGGAGTTCCTCGGGTGCCTCGTCCCGCGCATCGCCCAGAAGGTTCGGAATCGTGTCTGTGTCCATGGCCATGGTTGCTGCGAGCGGCTTTTTCGATGGGGTGAGAGGGTACGGGGGTCGAGTTCGGGGTCGGAGGAGTGAAATGACGGGAGCTGGGCTGTTGTTGGAGGGCGGGACTCTGTTGCTGTCATGGCGTTGCGGCGGAAGCTACGATTAGCGCATAGCGCCAAGGCCATCAACCACGGACGTCCAGACATGGCAGCCGCCTCGCAAGAAGCTCCATTCGACATACCAGCAGCCATTGAACGCCGCAACTATGCTGCCACTCCGCTGCGCTCGGTCGCCAGTGGCGCTGTCGGCGCAAATGCCCTTGAAGCGTGTCGCCAACCTGTCCACCTCCGTCTGCCGACAACAACTCAACTCGGACGTCAGGATAACTAGGTCCGCCCGACTGCACCCTGCGACGCCAAAACGAGTGCTGACAACGGCATAGGACTGGAAAGCCGATTCTGACTGTCTCCGGTGGACGATCCTCGCTCGGAGGTACGCCGCGACCCCTACCCGCCTGCTAGATCAACACTCACACACATGCAGGATATACCGCGACTGTTTTCGGAGCCACTGGATTCCTAGGACGATACATTGTGAACCGATTGGGTGTGTGCACGTCATTGGAAAGCCAAAGTGCATTGCGCTAACAGCACGAACAGCCCGTTCAGGATGTACAGTGGTAGTCCCCTTCCGCGAGGAAATGGCAAAGCGTCACTTGAAGGTCGCCGGAGACTTGGGCAGAGTCATCTTCGTCGAGATGGACCTCCGAAACACTGCATCTATCGAAGAGAGCGTGCGACACTCTGACATTGTCTACAACCTCATTGGTCGCGACTACCCCACCAAGAACTTTGACCTGGAGGACGTACACGTCCACGGCACAGAGCGCATCGTGGATGCTGTCGCCAAGTACGACATTGACAGATTTGTTCATGTCTCATCTCACAGCGCACGCTTGGATTCACCATCCGAGTTCTACCGCACCAAGGCTCAGGGTGAGCAAGTAGCACGCTCCATCTACCCAGAGACCACCATTGTTCGCCCTGCGCCCATGTTCGGTTTCGAGGACCGTCTTCTCCACCGTCTCGCTTCCCCCTCAAACATCATCACCTCGAACAACCTGGAAGAGCGCATCCGCCCCGTCCATGTCATCGATGTCGGCATGGCTCTTGAGAAGATGCTGCATGACGACACCACTGCCGCTGAGACTTACGAACTCTACGGCCCGACAGAGTACTCCATGGCCGAGATCAACGAGCTCGTTGAAAAGGAGGCCATGAAGCCGCGTCGCCATGTCAACATTCCCAAGCGCCTCCTGAAGCCTGTCGCACACTATGCCAACAAGCTTCTCTGGTGGCCCATCCACTCTGCTGATGAGGTCGAGCGCGAGTTCATTGACCAGATCATTGACAAGGATGCAAAGACTTTCAAGGACCTGGACATTGACCCTGTCGAGTTGAAGAGCTTGACCTTTGAGTACCTCAAGGGTTACCGAAGCTCAAGTTACTATGATTTACCACCCATGAGCGAGAAGGAGAAGAGGGAAGAGAAGAAGTATCTGCACGTTCTTGACGATCAGTAGACGGGTTCAAGCATGGCTAAGATTATGGAAAATTTTGTAAATATCTGTGCCCCTATGCTGGGCTGACATGGTCTGTAGAATCGAGATTTTTCCTTTGTACCTTTTGCTTCTGACGTGTTCAAGGTATTCGTAAATTTAGAGTGGGGTATCGTTGCGCTAAAATGCTATCATAAGACACTCTCGGTCTTCTCTTCAAAGCTTCGTTTCCGCTAACCTTTCCAAATGACTCCTCAGTAACGCTTCAGTACTCTCCGGGTCGTCCTTACCCCTGCGCTCGTCCCAATGCCGATAGAACTCAAGCACTACTTCTACAGCAATGAGTGCGATAATCGCCCATTCGAGTCTCAACCCGTGTTTCTCACTCAACTGCTCTCTCAACACACTAGCAATTTCCTGAGCAAAACCAATCTTCTCATTGAGCACTTTGATTCGTACCCCAACATCCAGGGCGCGTCCAACTTGATCGTAGTACTCGCCCAAGCCCAGCTCGTGTCGCGAATCCCAGAAGATGTCGGGCATGCTGTCGGTAAGCTCCGAGTAAAGGTTTAGCTGAGCACGGAGAGACAGCAGTTCGCCAGTTTTGCGTAGGATGAAGGAGCGTGTAAAAGGGGCGCTGCGGCGATGAGAGATGGTTTTGGAAGAGGCAAGCATGGCGGGGATATCGCGGGTTGAGTTTTGGTAGGCTGACAGCAGAGTTTCTAGAACGGCGAGCTTGGTGCTACGGGCGAGACCAGAGGAGAAAGCTATTTTTGCCAAGACAGTGTCTACTTCGTGTCGCTGGTCGGTGGGATTGGCAGACTCATCGGGTTGAGATGACGATGGGTTGTCAGATACTGGCTCTGCTTTTGTGCCGAGGACGATGGTGTCGCCGACTACTTCACTAGTTTCCTTGCTGGGGTCTTCGAGGTAATCCAGGTCTTCGGTTTCGAGCAATTCGAGATGTGAGCCTTCAGCTGCTGCTGGTAGCACTTGGTTGACCAGCTTTAGTGCTTCTCTTTCCCGGACATTCCATGCCACTACTGTGCCAGAGGGAAAGATGAATATGTCGCCTTGTTGGAAATCCTTGACCTCTGACGGTCGTTCGGAAGTCTGAATATGTATGACTTGCGGGTATAAGCCGGTCTGGAAGGGATCGAGCTCATAGCCCTGGGCTTTGACAAGCCGAGCGGCGGCGGTAATGTCGTAGGTTTCAGCCGCACAGTATGCAGTCACCGTTTTAGTTTCAGCGTCTGGATCTATGAAGCGTGTTCTTCCTCTTGACTTTACGAAAGCCCGCGATCTCTGTGCCTCAACCGCAATACTCCGCAACGACGTCTTGCCAGCATTCTTCCGGGCGCCCTTGCGATTCGCATTTTGCTGCGTCTCCTTTACCGCCTCTTCTTTCGAGACTAGGTCCTCCTGCTTTTGACCGAAGTCGACCTTTTTCGCATATTTGCTAGTTGTCGAGAATAGTCGGCCTGCGGGGGTGCGCAACAACGGTAGAGTGTTTAGCGGAAGGCGCGCGGCAAGACAGCGTGTCAAGGTATTAGACACGTAGCGTTGGTAAGCCGTCATGGCCAGCGCAAATCTGTCTCGGACATAGTTTCCAGCAGCGAGCAATCAGCGGAGGCGATGAATCTTGAGAGTGGTGGAGCATTCGCGGAGAGCTAGACCCTTGCAAGTCCGCGGGAATGGCTTGGCCAGCATCATAGGCCTAGATCGACAGGGCATCGACACCTCCAACACTCACACACCTCCACGCGCCGGAGCTCTCCCAGGTCTCTACCACGCCCGCCGCAGCTCATGCCGCCAGCATGGCTGCGGAAAATACCCCAGACGAGCCGCATACGCCTGCGCGCGACCCTAAACACGTCGACAAGGTAGCGAGCGAAGGGAAAGAGAGTGTCGAGCACGACTCGGACGACGACGACGATGTCGACGAAGAGCCGAAGCTCAAGTACAGCCGACTGACAAGAGATCTGGGGCCCGTATACCGGAATGGCGACGCGACAGCTACCTTCATGGTCGCTGGGGACAAGATGGTACGGTCATAGCTCCATGCTTCATGTGCATGAGCCCTGCAAGCTGTCGACCGAATGCTAAGACTGTACGTAGATTGTAGGCACCCACAATGGCAATATCCATGCGTTGAGCATCCCTTCTTTCCAAATCCTCCGCACCTACAACGCGCATCCTGCTGCCTCAGTGACAGCCCTATCGGTATCGCCTCTGTTGGCTTCGCAGCCCTTCGTGCCCACCGCCTCCGATCTCCGGTCAGCAGACCAGACAAATGCATCTTCCAGACGAACAGACTCGCCAGCAGGCAATGCAGCCTCTCCTCGCACACCACGCCAAGCCCAGGTGCCGTCGACGCCCTCGAACCAGATATACATAGCCTCTTCTTCCATTGACGGGCACGTATGTGTATCGTCTCTGATCGATCCCAAAGACGTCACGCTACGAAACTTCGGACGCCCTGTGCAAGCGGTTGCGCTTTCGCCGGATTACAAGAACGATCGCTCTTACCTATCTGGAGGACTAGCTGGCGAGCTCATTCACACTGTAGGAGGGCCGACCGGTGTACGTTCCAACGCCAACACCAGCTCAGCGTCACAAACAGCTCAAGGATGGCTTGGAGCGATAGGTCTCGGTGGACACAGTGGAAAGGATACCATTCTGCATTCCGGAGAAGGCACCATAACTGCCATCAAATGGTCCCTCTCTGGGAAGTTTGTAGCTTGGTCCAATGAACATGGCATTCGCATCATGCGCACCGATCTCCACCTCGACAGTGCCGACTCCGATAACGCTTGGAAGAGAATTGGCTTCATCGAAAAGCCGAATCGTCGCATATGGCAGGAGATGGCCGGCGTATGGAAAGCACGGATTGAGTGGGTTGATGACAGATCACTCGAGTCTGACGATGATGCTATAATGAGCATGAATGGCCACCACCTTGCGGATAAAACCGAAGGCACATTACCGCACAACCGCTCGCCCCAGGCATCCAAGGACCCGAAGAAGCAGAACAAGTTTGAAAAGCTCATCATTGGATGGGGCGATGCCGCATGGGTCGTTCACGTACAGCCTGGTGGACCTGGCGTTGGTCGCGATGTTGGTGAGAGATCGGTAGGAAGCGCCGAGGTGGTTCATTTCCTTCGTTTCGACGACTGTATTGTTTCTGGCATTTCGCTCTATACCCCTTCTTTGCTTCTTGTTCTTGCATACCGGACACGCGACGATGATGACAATCCAGTCTCTGGGCCCGACACGACTCCCAGGGGGGGAAGGCACCGTCGCACAAACGGTCTTTCTCCGGAGCTCAAACTCATCGATGCTGCAACTTCGGATGAAGTCGAAGTGGATTCTCTGACCGTCAGCCGATTTGAAAGCCTCTCGGCTGCCGACTACCATCTGGGAACCCTGTATGTACCACATCCAAAGACGATGACTCCGGCCCAGAGGAGCGCACTGGAAGCCATCGGGGGTGGAATATGGGATGTAGGTGCTGCCACCGCACGCATATTCAGCTCTGGAGCAAGTGTAATGAACCTTCCCATTGGTTCTGATAAGCCGCCCTCGAGGGCGCCGTCCATGTCTTCAGCAAGCGCCGGAAATGCCGCTGGTTCAATATCTGGCAAGCGTCAGCAACAAGTACATCCGAACGCTGCAACAGCAGGCTTGAAAGTCTTCATACAGAGTCCATACGACTGCGTATTGGCCATTAAGCGAGAACTATCAGATCACTTCCAGTGGGAACTCGAGCACGAAAACTACAAGGATGCCTGGGAGCTTTTGGAGGACCACCCCGAGATCATCGCGTCTGTCTCCCAGTCAGTCTCAGATAGCTCCGATCCCAGTACGCCAACAAAGCAACAGGGAAGCTTGCACGAGTTCTTCGCGGACGACAGCGCATCCCAGACGACCCTATCTGCCACAAGAGCGAATCAAAACTCGACAGTAGAAAAAGAGAAGCGTCGTATTGGGGATCTATGGGTACAACAGCTTGTTGGTTCTGGTGACTGGAAGCAAGCAGGCAAGGTCGCTGGTCGCGTACTCGGCACTTCCACAAGATGGGAACATTGGGTGTGGAAGTTTGCACAGACAAACCACTTCAACGAGATCTCGCCCTACGTCCCTAAGAAACCCATGCAACCTCCATTGCCTTCGATGGTATATGAGGTGATTCTTGGTCACTACATCATACATGATCGCATACGCTTCAAGCACCTGCTTGAGGATTGGGATCCAGACCTATTCGATATAAATAGTGTCGTTGAGGCTATCAAAAGCAAGCTTTCTGCTGGCGATGTCACAGAGGAATCTATCGAGGGCGATATACAAGGTCGAGACTGGCGGATACTGCAAGATGGCCTTGCGAAATTATTCCTTGCCAGTGGCAGACAAAGAGAAGCACTACGCTGCTACATCCGGTTGCAAAATGCAGATGCGGCTATGACTCTCATACGGGATTTCCACCTAGTAGAAGCTGTACGAGACGACATTCCTGGCTTCATCATGATGGGTGTTTCGAAAGAGCAGATGAAGTCAGCTGCAGCGAAGCTGGAGGAATTGGAAGAAGCCTCGGCAGAAGCCATTAGTGTTCTCGTAGAGGAAGGCTGCCGTGGTACCATTCCTGCGAGTGACGTTGAGAGCCAATTACAGGCGAAAGGCCCAGCGTTCAGACCATTCCTGCACTTCTATCTACGGAAGCTCTGGAAGCCGGACATGCATGAACGAACAGCGAAGACGGCTAAAGAACGGGTTGCTGAAGACCGCCTGGCGGCTGACGGCAAGATCGTTGCAGAAGAGTTTGCGGATCTCATGGTGGAGTTGTTCGCGGAGTACGATCGACCGCTATTGATGGAGTATTTGCGCAAATCTCAAAGTTATGATCTGAGCAAAGCCACCGCCGAGTGTGAGAGGAGAGAGTACATTCCAGAGCTTGTGTAAGTCGAGACTGTTCCTGCTGTACCAGTTGTACCTAATTTGCTAACCCACTGCAGACACATCCTCTCCAAGACTGGTCAAACTAAGCGCGCTTTGTATTTGATCATTGAGAAACTCTCGGACGTCAGCTTCGCCATCTCTTTTGCCAAGGAGCAAGATGATCCTGAACTCTGGAACGATCTCTTGAATTATTCCATGGACAAACCTCACTTCATTCGCGGTCTGCTTGAAGAAGTCGGCACAGCAATAGACCCCATCAAACTCGTCCGCCGTATTCCCGAAGGCCTCGAAATCGAAGGGCTAAGGGACGGCATAGGCCGCATGGTGCGCGAGTACGAAATCCAACACTCCATCTCAGAAGGAGTTGCGAGAGTCCTTCGGGGCGAAGTAGCGGCCGGTATGGACACGCTACGTGCTGGCCAAAAACGGGGTGTCAAGTTTGAAGTCATACCATGTGACGGCGAAGGTCACGAGAACCATCGCCACGCAAAAGGGCAAATCGACATTGAGCCCAAAGGCGTCGATCCGGCAACCGCAGCAAAAGCTACAGCTAAAGCTGACAAGAAACCTACAGCTGTATCCTCAACAACTACGGCACCGAACCTCGATCCCGCTCCTGCCGAAGCGCCTCAGGGCGAAGCCCCTCCTGGCCACTGTGTGGGATGCCACCGTCCCTTTACGCTCCCCACTGCCGAAGAAGAGGCCGCCACCGTCGAAGGTGGGCCTATGCCTCTGTCTCGCGACACGCTTGTGGGGTTTGCATGTGGCCACGTCTTCCATCTCACTTGTCTACTACCCAAAACGAGTGCTAGCGCGAGTGTCGCAGCTGGCCTACAACAACAACTTGCCACTGATGCCCAAGAAAGCGGCGGAAGGTGGACAAGAAGTGTGGGCGCAAAGGTAGCGCATGCACATGTTATCAAGAGTGCAGTGGGCCGGGGCTGTGTCGTCTGTCGGGAACAAGAGGTAGTTGGTGAAGAATAAGTGCAAACGACGGGAGACATGCTACGAAACGATGTATATACGACAGAGATCTGAATAGTTGGACAAGACAGATGTGTACCGAGGTGGATTACATACTGTATTATTAGACGTCAAGTGGAGGACTTGCGTCCGTGCAGCATTGCATTGGGGGCGCTGGAAGCTAGTTGCGTTGACACATCTATATGGAAACATTGAGCCATGTCCATCAATACGATTTCTAATACCTATTTCCGGTTGACGAATGTTGCCCGAAGAGGCATCTTTGAGAAAGCTGTTGAAAACTGTGGAAAGGGCGTGGTGACATGCAGAGGGGTAAGGGGCATGAAGGGCGTGGATTTGACATGCCGTCGCTAACAAGAAGCACACGCTTCCAAGCTCATATGACCACGTTGATGCGCTCAAAATGTACTCGCAGATCACCGCCTAGGCTCTCGCGCTTGACATGAAAACTGCGCTTTGGTGGAGAGGATGATTGTGATGGCATTGGAGTGTTGGTCGGAATGTCTGACGTGTCACTACGTTTCCGTGGTTATCGGTGGGTCACTAGGGCACACGTTCATTTGCAAAGATTAGACAGAGGAGGAAAGAAGAAGAAACTGGCGATGAAGCTAGAGTGACAGGTACGTGAGGGCATTCGCATGTTGGAATGCAACTGCCAACGTGTGGTAACAATAGACTACCCTATACCCCAAGCAGTATCGGTGACGCACTAACTAACGCCGGTGAATCTCCGGCGTCTTGATGGTCAGTTGTTCGCATCAACGCTCCGACAACGAACAGTTTGCGCCTCTCTGCACCGCCCTCGGCAGCCTTGATCGCTGGAGAGGATGATTGTTGTCAGAGACCCGCGACTACGACATGGCATTTGAGGTGTCGTATGATCTCGAGAATGAGCAACAGTTCTGGGATGGTGAGAGCGCCTGGCAACCCCACCAACAGCCTCGACTAACACGCTACACAGAACTCGACGATATCGTCTCGACGCGCTGTCACCAGCACGAGATAATCGACAACTCGCTGCGATCCTTCCTTAATGTCACTACGAATTATAGATGTACGCGTCTCCAACCTCTGCCATGACCAACGTTGACCACCACCAATAGCCGAATACCTCCAAACCGACTTCAGCGTCGCAAAATGCATCTTTCGCATGCTCGAGGGCGACCTCTTTGCCTCAAACAAGGCATATGTACGGCGGCAGATAATATATTGCCTCTTGCAGGTATGTTGGTGCATGTCTGGAGCGCATGGTCGCTGGCTGAGCCTGAGGCTGACCAATGCGATAGGAAGATGATAACCCTACTCTTCACATAGTGGCCGCCTTCCTCCTCTACGATGGTCGCAATAGCAAAGACGATGATATATTTGAGATGATGCACTCGGAGGGCACATTTGCTAGACTTGTTGAGTTGGTGCAAACGCCGAGCGTGCAAGAGGAGACCACTCTGCATCAACTACTTCTACAACTGCTCTACGAATCTTCACGGGTTCAGCGATTGACGTGGGACGACTTTTGTATGGCAACGACACCATTTCCCATCTTTCCTCGAAGCCATTGCTAACGCTTGTTGTGTAGCTGCGGTGAATGACGCCTTCATTATCTACCTGCTGGAGATCATAGAAGGTGCTTCCGACGATGCTGACGATCCATACCACTATCCTGTGATACGCGTTCTGGTCTGTCTACTCGCACCCCCTACCAAGTCTTGAGCTGACACCAGAACAGTTGGTTTTGAACGAACAGTACCTTGTAGCGTCAACTAGCCGTCATAGCGATGGACGACCTGGAATAACGAATCGGGTCATCAAAGCTATCTCGACTCACGGAATGACCTACAAAACTTTCGGATGCAACTTGATTCTTCTTCTGAACCGCGAGTCGGAGACCTCCCTTCAGCTTCTAATCCTCAAAGTGCTTTACCTTCTCTTCGGTAATCCTTCCACGGCCGAATACTTTTACACCAACGATCTTCATGTCCTGGTCGACGTCATCCTTCGAAATCTTATAGATCTACCACATGATTCGGCTGCTGCAAACGCATTACGACATACCTACCTCCGCGTTCTATACCCGATACTCATGCACAGCCAAATCAGCAAGCCACCACATTATAAGCGTGAAGAACTATTGCGGCTCCTTCACCTCCTCGTCTCAAGCGGTAATCATTTTGCTCCCGTTGACGAGACCACCGTACGACTTGTGAACCGATGTACTAGTGTGCAATGGTTACAGCCTCCCGCTGCCACCGCGGAACACGGCTCGACCAATGGCAATGGTACCACAAACTCACCGGTAGACCATGTGGCGAACGGTCAGAAAGAGTACGCACGACGAGCGCTGGGCATGACTGTGCAAGGTAGTAGCGAGAGCTCGACGAGCGTCTTGGAGATCGCAGGTCACACTGCACAACCTGGCGTGCAAACGCCAAGTATGTCAAAGGTGGCGCAATAACACGTCGGAATGTTCTGAAGCTATGTTGAGCGACAGGCGTCTTGTGATCGTTATTTAGTGGTTGCGCGGAGTCTGGCGAAGTCCCTTATCAGCGAGTTCAGATATCCACACGTCAGTGGGGGCAGGTCGTACTTACACTTGCATGGTAGGAGTTCTGGGCACGTCTAGCGTTCTGTCACCAATCGTGTATCCTGTTTCATTCTACAATCACCTCGACGTCTTCTAGTGGTGGGTTCCTATCATCAATCTGTCTTTGTTTTTAATGCATGCCCCTGGATGGTTGTCACCGTCCGCTTATGCAGCCGAATGTGGCACATATACAAACAAATTGAAACCTTGGTCGGGACACTTGCTGAGTCCACAAAGTTCGCATAGCCAAGCAGTGGTCTAAGTATCTTACTGCACATGTGGCACCCAGACGTTTTCTAGTCACATGACAGAGGTCGAGCCCAAATGCGAATCGGATCTAGACTGTAAATCTGTTCTCACTATAAAGATCGACATTGCGCAATGCTGCCAAGCTTGCAGCGCTACTTGGAACGATGTACATCGACATCATGTATCCAAGCGGCACATATCAGACACCAACCTCTTACACGCACCAGTCACTTTGGTGCTACCCACTCATGCACAGACAACGTCCACCGGATACAAATCTCCCACCGACGCTATCTAATCTACGCACCATAGGAGCCCTGGCCCCCCGCGCACCACAGAAGGTGCCGCGACAAGACGAGCGGATTGCTTGGCTTTCCACTATATAGATGAGCCACAGCCGCGGTTAGTGCGGGTACCAAGACTGCGAAGGAAGGTCAAGACGGAATGAGAGATTTTTGTATCGCTTGTTTGGGCTAAGGCTTGCTTATTGCTCCCTTATGATGGTGGGCATGTCGTTTCCGGCTTGGACGTCACGGTGGTGGCTGAGTATGCATGTACATCCGTGGAGGCGTCAAAAAGTGCTCAAGTCATCCTGTATCGTCCTAAGCGTCTTGTTTGAGAAGTCTTGGAAATGCTGCTAAGTCTTTTGCGACTTTTGGAAGACTGGTTCGCTTTCTATTCTACCGAAATGCCAAGTAGACGACAACACCGGAGTGGCATCTGGTATCGTGATGATGATCAACAGCATAGTGGACTTACCCCATAGATCTAGCATGACTCTCATCAATCTCCAGGCGCGTTAGTTAAGGTGACTTCCGCTAGAAGCGCCACAACGGTGTAACTACCCCAACTTACTCCGTTACATCGCCCGCCACGGCGTACTTTGTGTGTTTCACAACAAAAGCTCCATTCCCTTGTTCTAGGCTCGATTAATCCCGCATCTTCTGGCTGTCTGCTCTTCATACCCGCTGCACCGTCGCATGGGTCCGCGGTGGTCACTGCATCACCTAGTAGCTAACCACTGCAACGCACAGATGATCACACCGCTCAGCATCCAAATCACGAACCAAATAGTCATATGCGTTGGTTTCCGAACGCCAAGTGTTCGGAATCTCGGCCCAGGCTTTTGAACCAGACTTTGCGCCTCTGCACCGGAGGGGATGGTTGTGAGACTACAGGGGTGGTCTCTCAATTTATCCCAGATGTTGAGGCTGTTTTCCTGAGTCTTTCGCCTAGTATTCATTTCTTGCGTTAGCATATGCGAGATAGAATGCAAGTGATGAAATTGTATGACTATGGATACGTGTACGCACGCAAGGTACCTTCGGGCCCCCACAACATTGTTGCCGCAGCGAAGCATCTGCCCTAGACTTGAATGCTGGCGTTCTAATTTGGATTGGCTATTGTTGGTGCGTAGTTCGGGGACGCAAGTCTTTCTCAGATTGAGTCTGAGACGGCAAGCCTATGTGATGCAATCAATATCGTTGCGGGTGCTACTACAGTAAAAAAGAGACGACAAGATGGGTGTGTAATTGTCATCATGATGTCTCCAATCTTTTGAGCACATACATGCCTAGTGTGTCTTTACGGGTTGAGAAACATGGGGCATTACAATGTTCCAAAGCCTATCTACCATGGAACTTATGCTTCTCGAACAAAGATGATCAGTGATCAACCACTTAGGTATGTGTCACCGTGCCTACCGTGTCAACGTTCGGTACCACGGAAACAATGGAGATCGCTCACCGTCGCACAAATACGATACTGCGTCATCAGAAAGCTATACGCCTAGATTTCCAAACTTGTTACTCCAGGATCTATGACCATCAGGATGAATATCAGGCACACATGAACAAGACACCACGGTGCTTGAAGCGATAGTATACCGAAAGCGGAAGAAGCCTTAATTAGGCAGACGAAATCGTTAATGCGGCACAATGACAATGAGCGATAACAATACGACACGTACATGCCTTTGAGAGGAGATGCCGGCCAAATGATCCCTTCGCGAAAATGTCTGTTTACAAACAGCGTCCTAGACCCGACACCAAATAACCCGGACACTCGGACGTCGACGCATGCCGACCTCGTTTACCGAACTACCCTAAGGCTGGTTCCCCCAAAACGCGAAACAAAGCTTTTGCACATCGATGAAATGACAGATTGCGATCTTCGTACTGTAAATCCAAGATCTACGGGACGTGCGTTGTGGAAGCCCAAACTGCCGCGCCGAGCCGGAACAGTGATCAATTTGAACCACTGCCACGGAACTTGGTGATGGACTCGTGATGTGTGCGCATAATATGACAATAGTTCATGTCCGTGGGGCTCTTGCAGCCCGAAAGCCCGGATGCTGCGGTATGAAGTGCTGATTGAGTGAGCCGCAGAGCGATGTGCGGGAATCTCGGGTACGATGTTCGTCACTGGAGCACCACGTTCACAAAGTCATGTCACGGCTGGAAGGGGACATCTGAAGCAGGAGTATGATCAAAAGTTTTAATTTCAAACGCTACGAATTGTAAACTGATGCTCTACCCGTGATCGAGGGAGCTCCGTGCGCCTACGTTTGTCTCGAAAAGTGATTCGAGACAGAGAATTTTGGTTGACGGGAACCCTCGATGTCCTCCGCAAAGAAATCTAGTCATAATATGCCGCCGAAAGATGATAGGATATAGAAAGAGCCTGAACAAAGAAACACATGACCCTTACATGCTAACAAGAAACTTCGTGCAAGCATTCATGACTTCGTAAAGGGATACTCCAGGCGCCTCGCAGAAAGTACAATCAAGAAAGACTAAGGAAACCGCCCGGCGAATGAGGTTCTTTAGACCATCTGGCCGGCATCGCTGACATTGTCGGAGGAAGCACGCGGTGAGGGAACCCGGGTAGGGGCTTGTGATAGTGGGTCAGGTGATGAGGTAGGGTCACTGTCCCTACGCTTTTCAGATGTCTCAGCCTTGCTCAGTCTGCGAATGATTGCCTCCTTCGCATGCTCGCCATTATCGCATGGTAGATACCAGCGAGAGATGATCATGCAAATACATGAGAGCATGAGGTTAGTACCGGACCACATCTGAACAGTGATGTACGTGTTGTACTCTGTGATGAGATGACCAGCAATGACGGGGCCGGTAAGGGCAGGGATGGCTGCAAACGTGTACATCATACCGGTCCAGTGGCCAAGCTTCTTCTTTGCAAAGTGTCTCGTGTCCGGTGTGGCGTAGGTGCAGTTGAGAATGTTGCCGATAGACGCAGGAGGGAGACCAATGACCATACCAGAGAAGACACCGAAAACGACGCAGAAGGCGATAGCGTCGGTCTCTGATCCAGCCAATGTCCAGAGGACCAGTGTGAGCATTGACGCGGTGAATTGAGAGCCGATATGCATATTGAGGGCGCCGACTTTGTCCGAGAAGTGCGCGAGGAGCATGCGTCCGACAGTCGAAGCTCCGTTCATGATGACAAGGAGCCAAAACGTTTGAAGAGGTTTGTCGGTCGTGTCGGAGGGGCTTACTGGGGAACCTGTCCGGTCGCGAGTGCCAAAGCCGCGCACTGATGCCCACTAAACACTGTTAATTATCGGCGTGGTAGACAGAACAGAGATACTAACCTCTTCAAGGTTGAAGAAAACCGGGTAAAAGCCAAAGAACATGAACGCAACGGCAGCTGTGAACCAGCACCAAGCCTTGTTCTTGAAGGCTTCAGTATCGAACCAAGTCCTAAGCTTACCCCAGCTCTTCGGTTCGTGATGCTCGTGGGCAGGGTCTGGCGTGCAGAAGATGAAGGAGTAGATGCATGTCACCGAAGTGAGAGTGGCAACGTAGCGTACTGCGTTATTGAAACCGACAGACTGGATCAAGTAGCGGAGCATGCTGGGGTAGATCACGCCTGCTACACTGGCACCACAAGCCACATAGCCTACAGCAAGACCCCGGCGCTTGGGAAACCATGTTGAAGCAACTGGAATGGCGTTAGCAGGAAGTAGTGTAGAGTGATGAATGTAACTCACCTTGGGAGCTGGAAACGAAGAAGGTACCCATACCCAGGCCGACCACAAGGCCCTGAGTTGCCCAGATCGAGCCGAAGTTTCCAAGAGCCTCAATGTCGCTGGGATGCGCGACAGAAAGCATGAAAAGACCAAAGGGTACAAGGAAAGTACCACAACCGATCACCTTGCGAGAGTGACCAGCATCTAAGAGCCGCCCGACCACGTTCGACAGCAGAAGCACAATAAAGGATTGAGTCGAGCCGATCAGGTTCAGTTCAAGCTGATCAGTACCTCGGAGTGAGTGTCCAACATAGTATGAAGACCACGTGCCGTAGGCGTTGACTAGTCCCCACGAGTTGAACATGAGGAAGAAGCAGCCTAACAAGCATGCGTAGGCACGCCATGATTGCGGCCAATTGGGCTCGTCGAGTGTGTCGACACTGGCGTGTCGTGATTCGTCTCGCATAGAATTGGTCGCGGTAGGTGCTTCGGAGAGTGGCAGCGTTCCTTCGCTGTACTTCCGACTCTCTTTGTAGGTAGATCGTGTAGGTGGCATCTTGACCGTGGTTGCTGTAGGTGAAGACGGTGAGGCCAAAGAGGGAAGAGCAATCAGTTAATTGGGAAAGCGTTTGACGTATGAAACGATAAGATGCTCAACACAGATAGCACGTGTTGGAGGGGAAGCGCTCAAATGGACGCACTGGTGATGGATTGGTACAGATTCAAACAACTGTCAAAGCGGCGGGGATGGGGTATAAGTACGGTACTCATGTGCAAACACTCACGGAACTGGGGAACGAGCCTAAGGCTTGGGTTGATAGAGGGTTCTTTTACGGCTCCACTCTTGCTAAGCACGCGCGTAACCCCCATGTAGATTGTGGCTACCTTCTCCCATAGTGACGTGGTAGTCAAACTGGTCGTGTAATGGGGAATGGATGCCGCAGGGCACAAGCAACGCAGGGGTGCAAGCCCAAGAGAAGCCAAGGCCATACGGAAGTCTGAACTCCGCCGGTAGCAGGGAATACTTCATTACTCTGTTAGAGGCTTCAGATGCCCTGCGGCCCAAAGCTTAGTGCGGCGCGTTAATCCGGTGGAAGAGCGATCAGCGGTGGTAGATTCTCCGGCGCATCTTGCGTTTGGGCTTCCCCACGCTCACTCGTTGTCGTGAAAACATGTCCACCATGTCGTCTCCCAGGGTATTCCCTTTGACTGCTGGTGACCTAGGCTGCTACAAACTAGGACGTTGCCACCTCTTTTTACTGAATGTGTGTGTCACAATAGGCGGTTCTGAACCGCGCTGGGCGAGACTACCATGGTACATGGACCAAGCATCTCCTTTCCCATAATTGCGTGTGCGAATATCGAGATTGCTCATAGGCTGTGCAGTCTTGGCTTGTTCCACCAAAACGAAGTCGTCCGTGGGCATAGACACTCGGTAGACGATGATAGGGGTCGATGCGTCTAACAAGGTTGTATAAAATAGCGGAGCGGGCCCCCAGCGCTTGGCAGAGCGTCAGCGGGAGGCATGATGAGTGATGCGGCTCGATTGGGTCGGTATGCCAAGAATGTGCTCGAGTAGTGATGTACAATCCGCCTTGGCTGGCCCAGTTATATTGCAAGGGCCAAAGATGAGTACTCTCGCGGTACTACCGCTGAGACTTTTACAACTCTGGGCAGTTCCTGGATCAGAGCGGATGCGCCGGCCGATAATCTGGATGGAGACGCGCAAGCACATGGAGGGTGTCGACACTAGACATGCAAAGTCACTGTGGAGGAGGGTCGAGTGTCACCCGCAATACCTTGAGTACATGACAGAGAGGCCACGCTAATGTTGGCGGCGTAACAAGATCAGCGGGCCGGTGCGGTTCGTTGCTTCGTTATCTTCAGTTTCAACACAGCCACAACCGCTTCATACGGTCAGGGATCGACAACTAGGGCGCTCTGCCAAGCATCAGCACCCACGCTGGCGTTGATGCTTTGTTCTTCCCGCCGTAACGAAGATATGCTCTCAAGGAAACGTATCATGTTGCGAGTCATATCGGAGGGTACGGTTGTGGCTGCATGAGATTCATCACCCTGCATTGCGACGAGTCGTCCAGCGACACGCACACCTATGTCAGTGCTTGGCCGTCAGCTAAGATGCATCTTTTTTGTTGACGGACGACGCGCGGAAAGTGGACTCCAGGATTTCGAAAGCGCATGGAGTGTGTTGGGGTAGAATGGTGGAGAAGAGTTAAGGCTGGCGATCAGCGACGCTACCTTCAGAGAGTTTGCTTTGCCAAGGCTCTTTGTCGGCCGGGCAATTACGCGTTCAGGAAGTCCTCGCACAATATCAATCCGATCCAGCGTCGAGACGAGCACCAGATACTATTTCTAATCCGATCTGGAAACAAGTCCAAGCCCGATATCTTCCTAGGTCTGTGCAGATCTTCCCTGTCGGGAAGTGTCAAGAGCCGAGAAGAAACAAAGAAGCATCCCGCGCAGAACTGCGCTACATGTTACTCAAATGACAAAGGCAAAAGAGAATGTTATCTTGCCTGATTCTTCGCAGTCGTCTTGTTGGATAACAGCCAGAGTTGAGCCTCGCCACGGTAGCGGTCAGCTGGCGGCTTCGTCTCTCCGTCGCGATAGCTAGTCAGTTTCCTATGATGATGGCGAGGCACGAGCTGAATTCCCGCGGACTCCATCGGCTACGTCACAAGTGTTCCACAATAGTCCCATGGGGAGGAGGACCCTTGGAAAACCGGGACTTGTCCAACGTTCTAACGAATGTAGCGAAGTTGTACCGGAGCCGGACGTTGAGTAGCGGATATCGTCATGCATGCTACTTTGCAGTGCCACATACATGCTGCCGCAGTCAGTCCGCACAGCGGAACCATGTCGTGATTTAACTTTCGAAGGTTGACCTTTTGGGTTGGCTGGGTAAGGCCTCCGTGTATCGTCCGATGAGCAGCTGTGACAGCGGAAGCGGCGTTTGGGCTTCGATCGCAGTTCCACGGCTAGATGCTCGGAGATTTCGATAGGGTGTGACTGATGGTATCAATCGCATGGTGTTGTCAGCGACTTCCGAGCATGGTCGGTTCGCTTCTCTATGCGAATTTGCGGGAGCGCGCCCGTCCGCAGTCTGGTTCAATAATCATTAGCGAGCGCGAGCCAACTTGTTGAGATTTAAGAACTCGTATCTTATTATCACGGTAACCATTCTACCTAATGTGTGTTAGTTCATGTCGTGGTCAATTAAGGGGTCATCAGTTATCATCTCAGTACTCCCGCTGGTGCATGCGACAATGCCAAGTCCTGCACTGGAAGGAAAACTCACCCAGGAAACATTTCCATCCACTCCAATCCTCTGAACCATATGGAAGAGAGCCTTTCGGTTTCCGCCCCCGCCATCACTGATAGCGCTGTGGAAGAAACAAGCAAATACGAGCGGAACGCCACAAAAAAGGACCCCCTGCGGAGGCGTGCAGTTTCCGTGTGTCAACATCAGGCCACTTCAAGATGCAACTCCGAAACGCGATTCCGCACCTATGAGACGGCGGCCTCGAAGCGACAGCCGCCAGGGCGGAGCGGAGAGCGGAAGACGTTGAAACAAAAGAGATGATGTTATGGCGAAGCGCTTCAGATCCTTCTTGTCGTCTGCTGGGCGTAACTGGGCAGGGCCGACTCGCCACGTTGTTAGAGGTCCGACGACTGCTCCGACTTGGAAACGACAAGGAAACGACAAGGCGGCGACCAAGACCGACAACCGCCGCACTCCATGTCAAAGATCATTTCGACTCGAACCGCTGCCCCTAGCATGTGTTGGCCTCAGGCGGAGCGGGAGGCTCAGCGCTGCCTGTGGCGCTGGGTTCCAGGTTGCATACGGAAAGGGGTTTCCATATGCGACACGACTTCGTGACTCGCAAAGAAATATTCACTCGGGCAATCACGACTGCGCAGGCATGCACGCGCACTGCGCTGAGACCTCCCGTTGGGCACTGCCATGCTTTTTCCATATGTTTCGGCACCTAAGGCACCACAAGGCAACGGGCAACAAGCAACGAGTGTCTCGCACGTTCACCATCATGGTGTCAGAGCGCGGCCTCCGAGAGTACCGCGAGCTCAACAAATATAACATTGGGCTCGCCACAGGTAAGTGCGGTCTTGTCATCAAACGCTCCAGGAGTAAGCACGATCCTTCCATTTGACCACCTACAGAGCGCAGCCAATTCCATCATATACTTGGCATGGTGTCTTGACTATACCCAGACACTACCCAGTCGGCGTTTAAGCAACACTCTGATAACATTTCAGCGACACACAGCGCTACGTGTGAGAATGATTTATTTACACCCTTTTATATTCCAGACGGTAACCAAGGCAAACCAATTCTGCTGCAAGCACCTTTTCAAAATACAATTGTATACGAAACAAGCTTGTCGAAACAGCAGCCACATGTTGCGACGCTTGACACTGGCATATTTCCTTTCCCAGTCTACACGTCTACTCCAATCCTCTCTCAAGTACATTTTTCTCGGTCTTTCGCACTCCATCATTGAACAACTCCGGTCAGACCCGCGAAGCGCTTGCGCCTCTACCCGGGCGCATCCGAAGAAACTCATGTCGGAACAATGCTGTCATACTGGCATAACAAGCAAATTTCCTAATACTCTCAGATCCTTGATGCTTACCGTCAATATCACTACCCTCACTCTTTCCAACACGTCTTCGTTGAGCTGGAATATTGATAACACGAATTTCGCCATACTTTCGGCGCCGCAGTTGTCGTACGCGCGTCGCAGTATTTGCAAGTAGTAAAGGGTTGTTGAGGGGACCCGAGACATCTCCGACCAACAAAACAGTGATACACAGAGACGACAACAACAAACTATGCAAAATCGTGTTGTCAAGACTTTGCTCCGAGGAAGAGTCAAGCTGCCATGGCTTGCTTAGGTAAACGCGTGGCTGCCATGTGGCCACGCAATCGTAACGTTCATTTTTTCTTCTCGATCTTCTCGATTTGTCATGTTCTGTTCTAACTGGGGTTCTTTTTCATGAATGGGTCAGCTGGTCGTTCGGCATTCGGTGATTTCTCGTGGAAAGTATATAGAAGTCGTCGGCTTTCATGGTGTATATTCTCTCTACTCGAGTGATGGGACAGCTTTCGAGCAATGTCATCGTGTAGTCAATAATGCGACGAGCTTGAGTGTGAAGACAGCAGGTTAGATGACACGTCACACGAGACACAGTGTTGCACCACAGCAGACAAAAGCACGTCATGGAATACGAATGGCTGTCATTACTCTAGCTACAAATACAAGTTCGCTAGACGCTTGCCTCATAACGCCATGCTCCAGGGACGAAAGATTACTGTCCCGTGTTCGAAATCAGAAGCTGAAAGAGTCAAAAAAAGAAGCTCCCAGCGCCACTACGTCAGGGCGTGGAAAGCAGAGCTGCAGATGGCCATGGCCAAATCGCCCGAGGGGATATCATGTCTGCATATCGCATATCGCATGTCTCGTCTAAACACCCTTGATAGCAACGGTGCGCTCGCTGTTCAGCTTGTCCGCATTCCGGTCGTGGCTCTCCTTCTTGCAGTCCTCCAGTCCCTCGCACTTGTGATCCTCGAGCATGCGATGACGGCTGCAGTGCCTGCCCTGGCAGAAGCCGCAGTCACCGACAATGGGTTGTGCGCGGTCCTTGCAGTCCTTGAAGGAACAACGGATCTTCTTTGGGGGCATGCCGCCGCGGAGCGGGAGTGCGAGGTGGAGAGTCGAGTTGGGGCCGATGGCGTAATCAGCCAAGGTGGTGTCGGATGAGGAAAGGTGCTTGCCGGCGTGGACGATGCGCAGATCCGAGGGCGTGGAGAGGTTGGTTCGGAGAGCGAGGAGAGAGCGCAGGGTGCTTATCGATGTGTTTGAGGGGATTGTGAGGGGGATTGCTGATGCACCATGTTAGCCGTGTCTGCTGTGACTTCATAATGCGACCTGTTCCGAGCGTCGGAACCGTGGCGGGAACGACTTACTGCTGCTGCCGGATACCGTCTTGACGAAGATCTGCATCGTGTCCTCGGATTCGGAGCTGGACGAGCTGATGCTGCTGATGCTGGATGAACGGCGCATAGTGGCAGTTGCGGAGAGGCAAGTACGGGTAGGTGTCGTGTGCGTGTGCGGGTGCGGGTGCGGAGAGCGTGTGAGATGACGCTGATGTGGTCGGCGAGTTGTGGCGGCGAATTGACCGGCTAGATAACGGAGATGGTTGAGCGGGTAGATGCAGATAGGAGATGTTATATACAAGCAGGAGAGTGAGAGTAGGGCGAGTGCTATGACGGAGAGTGAATGGGTGGGTGGCAGTAGCAGCAGTAGCAGTAGCGGTAGTAGTAGTGACAGATGGAGATCAAGTAGGTAAAGGTGACGCAGACCGCTTCTTAAACAAAGGCAAATGGAGCCCCATGCTGTCACTGGTGCCTTGGTCCGACCGATGGCACTGCATTACGCTGCGCGCTGCACTGCACACGACTCGAGCCGACATGCGTTCGCAGCGCGTCCTTTGCCTCCCCGATGCAGGGCGGCTACCACTAGCCGACCTTCTTCCATGGTATTCTATGCCTTGCATCAGCACCAAAGCTAGCCTGGAGCCCTTCAAAACACGCCTCTCATCATCGCCAGCCATGAGGCAAGTCTGACAAAGTGTCCAAGACGCTCATGCATCTACTTCCACATCATCCCTCGCCCGACTTGCCTCTTGCATGTGACACGTATCGGCGACATGCCTCACCCACTCCTGTATGGTACTTGTGACATGCAATCTAGATCGTGTCTCATGCACCCTGCATACCAGGAACTCGCTTGTTGCCGCCTCAAGGCGTCTAACACGCCGACGACAGCAGACAGCAGCGCCTGCCACTGTATTGTGTCGGATGAGGCGCATCGCTCGGCCTGCGCCAGTGTTTGCGATTCGTGGCGCGTGCATGCCGGCTATGCCCTGTGTGAGGCTGGACGACTATCGTCATAAAACAGAGCCATCGTCATCCTTGATGTTGACCATCGCCCTGCCGCTTCCATTCGACATGCTTCGTTCTGACATATGCACAAGGCCTAATGCTCCGAGTCGATGTGGACATGCCGTTGATCATGTCGAGTCACGCTACCATCCGCCCATCGTGTCGTCTGTGCGACGACCGCTTGGATCCGTGTGCGGTCGGCACCTTTGGTACTCGAGACACGTCCATTGCTCTGTACGCCTACATGGTCAAACATCTTCCAAACATGGCCTTTCCCCACACGCGCTTTCACGCACGCACACACACACACATACTTTATATCCGTCCTGTCACATTGCCATTGCTTCTAGAAGCGTTTCATCGTCTTCCGGACCGCTTTGGGGCCCAAACAAATATGTTTATTACTACGCTACTATCATACACCGCTGCTAACCCAAATTTACAACATGCTCTTTGGGAAATCCTTCATTGCCTGTCTTACACCCAAATCGCCCAAAATCTCCTCGGTACCCCCAAGGATAGCATCGAACTTGTAGGTGCGGTGGAATTGTTCAATGACTCGACCCATTCCACCCTGGGTGATTCCGCGACCTCCGAAGATGTTGACGGCTTCATCTGCAATCTCGTGTGCAGAACGAGTAGCATACGACTTGAGTAGACCGATGGGTCCGCCAAGATGTTTTGATTGTTGCGCGTACGACATGTGCGTCATTTGGTAGGCGATAGATTCTAGCCATGCTTGGTTGGCTTCGACGTGTGAGATCATCTTTGCAAGCCTGGATAGTGTAAGTACGGGCAAGGTAGTGTGAAACCATCGTTAGAGGCAATACTCACTTTTGACGGATGGCAGGTTGCTCTATGAGCTTCTTGCCAAAAACAATTCGCTGGTTAGACCACTTCAAGCACTCCTCTACAACGGTGCGAGACTGTCGGATAACAGCGCAAGCCATCATGAAGCGCTGCAGAGGTAAAAACACAAAGTTAGTCCATGTCTCACAGACACTTTGTAGGGTCTGTGCTTACCTCGTGGTTAAAGTTGCTCATGATAACAACAAAGCCCTTGTGCTCTTCACCCAGAAGATGGTCTACCGGTACCTTGGCATCGTTGAACTCGACGAATGCGGTACCTGCCGTTGTGGAGTAGCTCGTCTTGATGAGCTTGGTCTCTACGGCCTCATCGCGTTCGATGAGTAGGACAGAGAAGCCCTTTTCCGTCTTGCAACCTGTAACGAAATAGTCGCAGAACATTCCGTTGGTGATCCACTTTTTGGTGCCTCGTACAATGTAATGCTTGCCGTCTGGGGTCAGAGTCGCAGTGGTCCTAATTCCAGCGACATCAGATCCAGCAAAAGCCTCGGTGATGGCTAGGCACATCTTCTTCTTGCCAGTCAACACCTCGTTTACCACGCGCGTCTTCAGCTCAGATTCAGGCATCCACTGCAAGACGGCTGTCAAGCTGATGGTCATACCAGCCATGTTGCCGTCTTGGAATCCACGAGCGTTTGCGCGCACACCTTCCTGTGCCTGGATAAGGTCATGGAGGTAGTCAAATTCCTCGCCCTTGACAACACCCATCAGGTTCTTGCCGTGGAGATGCTTTCCAGGCCCAAGACGCATGGCCAGCATGTCGTTCTTAGCCATCTTGTTGATCAACTCTTGGCTGATGTATGTACCATCCTTCTCCTTTTGTTGCGCCTCGGGTGTGACGTGTGTGTCGACAAACTTGCGGACCTCCTTTTGCAGTGCTCGGTGCGATTCCTTGAAGTAAGGGCTCTTGAACTGGGGTCGCAACCACAACGGCTCTGCGTATGGTACTGGGCTCAGATCGCCAGGCTTTCCGACGATGACTTCTGATTTCTCGCCCTCGATTGTGCCGATGCATAGCTCCTGGTACTTGTCCAAAACTTCTTGTCTGTGTAGATTGTAGAAAGCCGTCGTCGCATCTTGACCAGCTACCTGCTCGAGCACGACGGAGCCGCCAGGGTGGGCGTCGACGAAATCGCTGAGATCGTAGACTTTGTGGTCGATGATGCACCAGAGGTCCTCTGGTGTGTTGTGCGAAGCGACTGACTCGCGTGTGAGCGTGGCGTGAGGCATGTTGGCGGTAGTAGAAAGGGATACGACGGTTGGGCGAGGAAGGAGCGACGCGATGCACGGCAGAGAGGACGACTGGAGGAGTTTAGGATGAAAGGAGAACCGGCTACCAACACTGCACTACAATATGCGGGTCTCTAGACGTTTGGCCTCGGTCTACAACATGAGCTAGCCGTCTCCGCGTAGCACTCCGTCTTGTGTGGAGCTGGCGCAGAGAACATCTGGGGAAGATGCCGAGGCACGAGAGGTAATCATGTCTCCAACACCGCTGATTGGCTGTACGATACCCACGGCTTTCCAACGGCAACCACGAATTCTGATTTCTTCATGGCAAAGTCCTTGCTCCATTATTCGGCAAGTCATCTACAAACTTCTGCACATTGTCTCTAAGACAGTTCATTCTACAACATACCCCTTGATCGGATCTAGCATTGTAACCGTCTCACCCTCGCCGCAACCTGCGCTGTGCATAGTGGCCCATGATGTGTCGTCAGTATGGCTCGAAGTAATTGTATTCTTTTCTTTGTTCTAATCTCTCGACTCGCCTTCTGCATTCGAGTTCATCCCACGCCGAAAATCACGTTATCGAAAGAAGACATAGGTGGTGAAACGCAGCCATTTTGCTTCGAGAGAACTTTGATAAGCTATTGAGTGTCCGATCTAGCAAAAAGATGGCATGGAAGACAAGAAGAGCTAGGGTGACAGCAAGATCAGGAACCCACATGTTCCTGCTAATTTCTCGAGTAACATTGTAGGATTGCCAGCAGTAAAACTACTCGTGGCAGGTGTTACGCAGCGATCAAGCCGACTAAGTTCCCTTCGGTAGACCTTCAAGAACAATCGTCCTGTTGTTCGCAGCGGAAGGTCGCACGAGCTTCAACAGACGTATATTATCTCTACTATTCAGGAATACTTAAAAAAAAAAGAGAGAATGGAGAGTGTCTTGTTCTGTAGCGCCAAAGTCATCTGTCAAAATCCGAGAAGGAGCAGTCGATATAGCAAACAAGCCCCAATCCCGGCTACAGCTTTCATTTCCTACTTATATTCACCTGTTGTTCGCTCCGCACAATGTTATTACCTCAATAGGATTTCCCTCAGGAAGCGTGCCGGTGAAAGCAAGCCAATCATGTCGTGCCCCTCACTCTCATCTTTTCGAAGTGAAAAATGTTTGCCCCTCCATTCTACATCCCACTACACACCCCGCCATGCCCCTCGTTGCCTCAATAAGAGCGCTTGCTCTTCTGCCCCTCCAATAGTGCCGTAATCGACAACGTGTTGCTCAACTTTCCGGATCCAGTAACCTCCCGTAACGCTGCCAATGCTGTGCGGGTGAAGGTTGAACTTCCGCCAGTTTTTCAACACATGCGCACAAATACACTCTCAGAGTCGACTAAATTAGTTTCGCACGGCAGTAAAGAAGTATTTATATACAAGACTTTCTTAATCGATCCGTATGTGCGTCAAAGAGGCACGCATATTGCTTCTCGCATCATGGTGAGAGGTGTGATATTTGGGTATCTCTGAGATCTATATTGCAAACAAAAAATGTCTACATGTCTATTTTAAACCTTGAGCATCGTCTTGACGTCTTCGTCGAATCTTATAGTCATATGCACAATCTCTGTCGCTCGTGTACGCCTTAACACCCCTCCAGCTTCGCCAACGCCTTCCTCAACTCATCTTCTCTCTTCCCCAAAACAGGCAAACCTCTATCCACACAAGCCCTCTGAAGCTCCTCCTTCCCAAGACCTGCCCATCCGCCATCTCTGTTAATCAACCTATCGTCCGTGTTCAAGTACTCCAACTTCTTCCTAACATTGCGCTGTAAGAGGAACTTGGGTGCTGTCAGAGGTAGCAAGTCAAATATTGCGGGATAGCAGTCGAGTTGTGCTGCGGTAAGCGAGAGCTCGTAGAGCGTCATCTCGTTCCATCTCTTCGTGGTGACTGGCATGAGCAGTCCATTATTCGGTGGGGATACGGATGGCGCGTCAGAAGATGCGGTGCCAATAGGCGGGCGATCCCTGCTCATCAGTCGCATTGCATCTAGAGCGACCCTTCTTAACCGGTCTTGCCGCTTGTCCTCAAGTTTCCGTATCGCGCGTTGAACCTGCTGTGGTATTCTGCACGCCTCTGGAATTACAGGCGTAATGTACATGACGACAATCGGTAACCACTCTCCAAGTAACAAGACCAAAAGACCGAACGCCGGTAACCTCAACGTGTCCGATCTGCTTCTCCGCACAATCTGCCATTCCGCTCTTGTCAGAACCTCGCTTATGTCTTTGTTGGGTATTTGAGCAGCCTTTTGGCGCAGTGTCTTGGCGAATTTTGATGTTTGTCGGACATGTGAGATGCCCGTTTTATAGAAGGTGAGGTATGCGCGACCGGCGCGGTATAGCCACTTGACAAAGTTCTGGTCTGGTTTTCGTGCGGGAACGGATATTTCGGGGGCATAGGTAAAAGGCGGTGGGTTCAACTTCTCCTTCGCTCGCAGTGTTGGGACGGTTGTGGCCTTCGAAGTGGGAGTCTGCGCGGGAACGAGGGGGGAAGATTGAGATTTCCTTGGAGGTTGCGAAGGGTTTGTGACCTTAAGTGTGTTCGCATTGCTGGTTTTGGCAGGAGGTGGTGGCATGGCCCTGCCATATTCTGCCTTCTTTGCCGTCGACGCTGAAGATGAGGCATGCCGGCTCATCTGTGTCTCCCACCTCTTTTTCTGCCTCCCCCATTGTATGATATTCCGGGACCCATCATGCCATATCTGACAGCTCAATGCAGGCATTGTGGCCCGGGTGTGTATGCTTCGATGGCATTTCAGGTTTGCGAAGACAGTGTGAGATCGCGCTGGTATAGGAAACGTGGGAAACATTGGCCGTGGTTTCATTGTCGTGTGAAAAGCATGCACGCACTGGCAATACAGCAATACAGCAACAGAGCAAACGTTGGCTGACGGCTACTAGTGGTGACGTTTCTCATTCGTAGGGCAAGAAAAAACTGGGTCTAATCGTGCCGCGGGAGACACGCGCGATGTCATCACACCTCGCGTCAGCGCTAACTCGACTTGGTCAACCAATGATTGTTGTAGTAGATGCGTGACACAAGCTTGCTAATGGACTGGAGTTGTGCAGCTTTATTTGAGTGTTTGGTAATATCCCCCGTCTATGCCGTAATTGACGCTACACCATCTCGTTAACCCATTGCTTGCGCCTTGCTGATGCCAATATATACAAGAACGCGAAAGCGTTGCAAAACGCCAATTTGCCTCTAAGGGCTTGAAAGAGACTCCAAGCACATATGCATGGCATGATATTGTGCGCCCATGAACACCTCGCAGAACGCTATGTCAGATCAAATCAAAATAGGAAGCTACCATACACAGGAACTAAGGAAATTCGTAGAAGATACAAGGACCCGACCGTTACAGGCCAGATGATATGAAAGTAAGCAGAGCAAAACCTTGAATAGAAGGGGACAATGTGGTAGGGCCTCATCCAGAATTTACAACGCACGTTGACCCGGAAGGTAAGTCGTCGCCAGGGATTGTTTGAGTCGCGTGGGTTATGATGAGGTCGCCAGGAAATTGTCGCAAGGGTATTCCATAAGGTTGCTGCGCGGAACAAGGATGCGGGGGCCTTCGGGGTTCACCATTCAGGGCCAGGTGAATAGCATGGGTCCAACGGTTTACTGTGTTTTCGATGAGCTGGTTCGTGGGAGATACATGGCTACTTTTCAGGGGGATTTGGATGGATGGGCGCAGTCGGGTTTGGTTGGTTGGGATATACAACATGTCGATACATGTGCGGATGGAGTGGCATACAGGATATGGGTTATTGTAGCAATGTCGGGTTTATCTGGTGGTAACCTCCAAGACAGCCGTGCTTGATATCTAGGATTTTGGCTGTACGGAAATAGTTTACTCAGCGTTGATACTGAGCGAGCTGGGCCATGATTTCAGACATGTCTGGTGTGGGGCCAGCTTGAGTAGGTGTCTGTACTGGTGGAGCGGCGGCCTGGCTCTGGTTTGCGAATAGAGAAGCAAGTGCGGGGAACTGATTGCCCAGCTGCGCAAGATGTGGCTGAGCTGGGCCACTGAAACCAGGAGTCTGAACAGGACTAGGCACCTGGGCAAGCAGGCGTGCAAGATCGGCATTTAAGCCTTGATTCGGCGCGGGTTGCGCGTTTTGGGGTATGTTGTTGCCGGACATCGCACCGAGCAGCTGCGACAAGCTAGCACCGTCGAGGGATGCTATGAGATTAGAGATGTTGGGCTGAGTGGTTGGCAGAGACGGGAAGGGGTTATTCGGTTGAGGGAAGTGCGGTGGCAGAGTCTGACCGAAGCCGTACGAGGATGATGGCGGCAGAACCGGTCGCAGCTGGGTTTGTTTGGCATTGTTGACGAGAAGACCAGCCGTCGTGGGGTCAAGATCGGCGTATTCTAGGAACACGAGTCAGTAGTCACTCACATAAGGCATAGGCAATCATACCGTTGAACTGGACATTGTTGGCACCGCCACGTCGGTCGAAAATCTGGACACTGACCTTACCTTTGGTCAGGCCAGTAGTATCGAGCCTCACAATAGCTAGGACTCCTTCGAGGATTTGTCTGCGAACTACAGCTGGTTCAGGGAATCGACCACTCAGTATCAGGACGTTACTGCGTAAGTTTTGCGAGCGGAAAGTATCCTCGACGTAGCGAATGAAGTCACTACGACTGTGTTAGCGCCTGCTCTCACGCAGCGGATATTGAACATCAACCTACCGGGGAAGTCCCTCATTGAGCACAAGAATCTGGATATCAGGTACCTCGTGGGGCAATCGGCGTCGAAGATCCAATCCATCTTCTGTATAGTCGCGACGCGGAGATGGGCTTCTGTGTCTGCGTGGTGGTGTCCTGGACCTGCTACGATATCGCGCATCGAACCTGTCGCGGCTTCTATCTCGTGATCGTATGCCCCGAGGAGGAGCCCGTGGCGATGGCGATCGCATAGGTCGGTAATCATCCCGATCGCGAAAGCGTCGATCCCTCGGCGACATGGAGTTTGGATGCCCTACATAGCGATTATCCCTGGGCGCCGGCCCCGTCCCGCCCCTAGTATAATCCGGGGAACGCGAGCGTCGACGCGGTGTCGGATTCGGTGGTTCTATCTTTTTCGTGTTTCGCTGGGGCTTGGATATCTCGAGGTCTGTTCTCGTCAGTCAACTGTTACCTGGTCGTGTATTGAGGTGACTTGACATACGCATCTTCCTGCCACGCACTGCCTGTCCCTGTTCGGCATCCAGGGCCCTGCGACATGACTCCGAGTCAAGGAATTGAACGAAGCCATATGCCTGCTTGATCGATATCTGCGCGAGCCTGCCGTGGCGGTAGAACCGGTGAAAGATGTCGCGCTTGGTGACTTTTTCAGTGGGGAGGTTTCCTAAGAAAAGGTTAGGCGCATCCTTGGTGCCAAAACAATCCCATCTCACCAATGAAGAGACGCGAGCCCATGGGGAATTGGTCCCATTGCCCCTCCGTTACAAACTTCCTCTCTTGATCCAAAAATTCCTCATATCTTCTATTCACCTCGGGCGGCCACCTCTGATCCTCATCGTCGGGCGTTTCGCTGCGTTCGCCCGGCTGCTGCTGAGCATGGGCAGACGTTGTAGAGAAGTCCTGATTCTGCACATTCATTGGCTGAAAAGAGCCATTTCCTCTCTGCTGGGCATTGGGTGCTTGCTGACTCTGTGGATGATAGGATCTGATATCATCGTTGGGGTCATAGTTGGGGTGCGTAGCGGGCTTATCTTGGGTAGGCGGCCTCGCAGGGAGATTGGTGGCCGAGGGCAAGGACGAGGCATGGTGTTGTGTCTGCGGTGACTGGGCGGACACTTGTGCAGAAGCATATTGAGTCGAGGGCGCATTGTTGGCAGCAGGTGTCAGAGAATCCAACAGGGCTTGTACGTCAATATTGGAGCCAGTATGCGCTCCAGTCTGGTAGTGAGCGCCTTGGGTAGACTGGGCGGGCGCATGCTGAGCAGCATAGGCATTGTCATGGGAGTATGGGTACGCAGAATGAAGACCTTGACCAGACGCGTGCTGCGCGTCACTGGCCGAAGCAGCGCGCGACTGATGCTGTGAGGTGAAATTCTGCATTGAAGAGGTATCATGCGGCTGCGTACCCATGCTGCCACCAAAACCAGTCGACTGCGAGAAAGCACCCGGCGCATCATGTCCTCCACCCTGTACGCCTATAGTGTGGAAGTTGGCGGTCGCGGACTGGTCGGCGAAGTACGGCGTGGACGTGTTCGCGTTCGCGCTGGAGCTGTGCGCCTGCTGGGGGAAATGGGGAGCGGAAGGAGCTGCAGAGTCGGTGTTGCTGAGTGAGACATCATTATAGTTTGCATCCATGTGCTCTACAAGGATGGGAATGTTGGCGGGCGACGGGACGTTTTGCGGACGCGGGCTCTCCGGCGTCAGTGACTGGTGCCGTACGTGCTCAGCTTCTTGCGGTGGACTGGAGTTGGGTCTCATGTAGACTGCGGAGCCAGAGCGCAGAGCTGGCAGACAAGGCGTGGGTGAAGGGGAAGTCAACTCAAAGCATCTACGGAACGCACCGTCGCGACAAGGGCTGGAGAGCTGCAGCAGATTGAGCACTAGAAGAAGAAGCCGATGGCGGGGCTGGCTAGGTGCTATATGATGGTCGAGGTTAGATGGATGGGATGGCAGACGCGCGAAAGCCACAGGCACGGAAGCGAGAAGCGGGTCCCGTAAAAGTGGCAAGAGATGTTGGGTGCAGTCAGGCAAGGTGCAAGAGGGAATGTGGTGCAGCAGATGTTGGGACACGGCGCCGTGTCGACTCCGAGGATAGCCTGGAATCTCGAACTTCTCTGGTTAAGCTTTGCCCACGTGATGTGCTTTAGTGCCCTTCTAGCGTCCGTTATGTGGTTAAAATGGTCTTTCTGACCCTAGCCTGTGCACATGCCCGTTATAACATGATCTCATCTTGACAAAGTCCAACCCCCCGAGCAATTTGCGCGACCGGTGATGCTGCCTCGACGTCTTGTCTTCCATTCGCTCGTCCCGTTTCAGTCTCGAAGAAGTGCCAGCAGTGCCGCTGGCGACGAGCTTCGCGCTGCGCGCAACTGGCTCGCGAGCCTGGATGCAGAGACGATCCCTCTGCAGAGCATTGGCGAACTGAGCTTCAGCAGATCATCAGGCCCCGGTGGCCAGAACGTCAACAAGTATGACACACTACAATAAATTTCCAAACGTGCGCGCTATACTAAGAATGTGCACAAAGAGTCAATTCAAAAGCTACATTAAAAGTGCCTCTAGACGCCCTGCTGCACCATGTCCCTGCAGCTTTGCATGGCGAGATTAGACGTTCCCGCTACGTAGCTGCTAGGTCAAATACTATAATAGTGCAGGCCGACGACAGTCGAAAGCAGAGCGACAATGCTCAAAGTTGCTACAAGCGCTTATACGAAGCCATTGCCCAGGCTGGACAAGATGCTGTCCCCGCCGAGACGCCAGCAGCACAGGTGCAGCGTGTCAAACATCTGTATGTTTTCGTCCATTGCGACGGCCCTAGCGACGGCCCGAAAGCTGATAACACACCAGACAAAAGTCTGATAACGAGCGCCGCCTCAAGAGCAAGAAGCAGCAAAGCGCTAGGAAGACGTCGCGGCGAGGCCGGGGTGATGAGTGAAGCGGTCTGCGGGGAAGCGGCTTGCCACAGCATCATTGATCAGCTTGACGCGCAGGTGACGTGGTTCAACCGTTAAACGGTAGCACGTCTCACGATAGTGCGAGTATGGCCGTAGCGGTGTAGCTTATGGTGTTCGATCCGATAAGAGATAGGAAGAATACTTCATGCAGGGAGTGCTCGGTACAATTAGTGTCTGCTGACCAAGGTCTCTTGATCCTTCACGTTTCCATCGCCGACGACAAATTCTGGAGCGCTTCATTTGCAGGCCAGTACTTGACGCCCGTCTGCACCAACAACTCCGAATCGTCTCTCTTTCCCTGCTGTCGTAGCGATTCGGCCAGTCTAGCAACCTTATCGCCTTCACCATCTTCCATGGCCCGTACATACTTGCGTAGTGCTGCTCGCGATGCCTTCTGTAACGACGAATCGCTATCCGCAAGTAACCGGTGCAGAGATAACAGCCGTCGAACAGCGACTTCGGAAACCCTGACAGTTTCCGTAGGATGTTGCTGAATGGCGGAGCTTATCAAATCCAAGGCCCTGCTTAATGCAAGGGCGATCTCTGGGTCAGTAGGATCGCAGCCAAAGAGCATCATGCGGAACCTGCAGATAGCGGTCTCCACGGCTTGTGGAGAGTTATCTTGCAGGTAATCTAGCACGTGCTGCAAGATGCGTGGTATGCAGGCTAGCTGACTAAACTCGGCAAACATGTCGAAGAAGCTGTCGGCGAGTTTAGCCTTGCCCTGGAACTGCTTCATGGCGGAATCGAAGACTGCCAGTGGGATAGCGCCAGTGAGTACTGGTGCAGAGGCCAAGTTCTGCAGAGCTACCTCATCCACACCATCAGCCTGCTTCAAGCTGGGATTCACATCCTCGGCGGTCACCTCGGGGAGCGCAATCATGTCTTCGTCCCCGTCCTCATCTGTGCGCGACTTGCTTGTGCGATCGATGTCCAAACCGAGAATCTTCCTCCGACCAGCGATCTTGCCAACGTAGATAGTCTCGAGCTTCGCATATTCCAGCCACATGACCTCGGAGTTCTTGCAGAAGCGCAGCCCTCGCTGCATATAGCTCCGCGCATTGGTAATGTCCGCCTGTGTATCCATGAAGTAATTCGCCGCAAGGATCCATATGTCAGGCTTGGTAGGGTGGAGTCGAGCGACCGAGGTGAAGATGTCGTTCAGTCTCTTGTATGCCTTGTCCTTGCGCGCAAAGTCGATGTATTGCATCCATAGCACCAGGTCGCCCGGAAACTTGCGCGTTGCCCGATTGTAGAGAAAGTAGATTGCCCGCTGACCAGAGCCCTTGTACCGTACACCAAGTCGCTTTACTCGTTTGCGGCGCAGAGCATCGACACTCTTTTCGAATTCAATGTATCGCATGTAGTCCTCAGGGTGCGAGCCTCTGGCATTGATGATGTGTTCGAAGTCGGAACGTTTCTTCGCTATGGAGCCGATCTCTTCCTACATGTTGTTAGAAGACATGGCGTAGCGCGAAGATGTGCGCATCTTACCCGTGAGAAGATTTTCTTGCGCTCAAGCTCGTTCAGCTCCGTCGCCGACTGCTCGAGGTAGAAACGCGCCTTGTCACTCGGTCCGGCCATGTTTGCGCGTGTCCAGTGTTGCTGGCAAAGTTGAGATCAGAAAAGTTGACCGTGCCTTAGAAAAAAGTTAGGCTAACGCTGCTCCCGCCGATAGCGCCTTGGCTGCGGACCTCGGAAGCGCGAACCCTGGCCATGACAACTTCAGGAGGCTCGCGTGTCTGACGACTGCGAATCATCAATTCACGACGCTCTTTTGCTTCTTTCTTCTCTTCCAATGCTCGAGCGTCGCTGAGAGGCTACCTGCATCTTTTACAATGGTCAAAGACAAGGACGGCGACACCGTCGCTACGGTACGCGCGGGCAGACCTCACCCCCGAGAGCTCCGCATGCTCACAAGACGTAGTTCAATGGAAAATGGATATCATATTCGCATACCGCCATGGCCTACTGTATGTCCATGCAAGACTCCTGTGATTGGCTGTACTGACGACAAGCACAGGTGCCTTTGTCGGCGCCCTCGTAGTTGGAATGTACGCACTTGACTCTCTGCTACCCCACGACGCGACTGAACATCCATAGATGGCTACACTACCACAAGATCGTACAGAACGAGTTCTACGTTAGTTTCATGCTGCATGTCAGGCTTCAACTATACTGACAACATACCCAGGGCTACCCAGATGAATGGTTCCCATCCGTGTCCGCGACTATCGGCGACCGCTACCCAGAGCGTTCGGTGTTTATGCTCTTCATCGCCCTCACGTCCGGTATGGAACAAGACCCGACACATGGACGACTATACTGACATGTGTAGGCCCTCGATTTGCGCTCGTTGGCCTTTGGTACATCTTGACCCGCCGTCCTAACTCGTCCCTCCCCAAGTTCATCGCTGGCGTTGGTATCTTTCGGACCTTGACATGCGGGGGGTGGACATATGTGACCTCTACAGACGACCACGACTGGCACGACATTTTCATGATCTCATACCTTGTCGCGACCCTTCCTTGGACCTTGGGCTGTGTTGCTCTCAGCCCCAAGAACCCCACTGCTCTCAAGTACCGAAAAGTCCTCGCTGGCAGCTTTTTCGGAACTCTTGTGCCGTTGATATACTTCTTCATTCAACACAAGGTACATCGTGTTGCCGGAGGTATGTCATCTCACTGTACTGTCAATTCCTTGTTAATATGTTTCTAGCCTACACTATTTACGCTTTCTTCGAATGGGCACTGGTTCTGCTCGACGTAGGCTTTGATGCTGTCACCATGATCGAATTCCAACATTTGGAGATTGTCGTCAAGGATGTTCGAGGTGTTTCCCGCCTGTACGTTCCTCGTCTCCCAATATAGATAGACACTCATCAAGAATGTATACTTCTTACGATCACCTTCTGACAATATACCTCTTGTAGTGCGGGCTCCAAATCTACATCAGACAGCATCCAAGAGTAAGCTGTCATTTGCTTTCGGAATGCGAAGCGTTACTGACGTTTCCAGAAAAAACAAGGAAATGAGCGCGACCTTCTCAGGTGCCTTTGCCTGGTCCGGACTCATTTATGCTGCGGCAGATGTGTACAATGGAGTAAGTGACATGTCAAGATGCTACTAGACGCAACTGACTGGTTCACAGTTTGTCTTCTGGTCCATGCTGACTTCCCTTGGCGTCTGCGTCTGGTGTAAGTTCAACTCCAGCTTCATGATTGTAATGTCTTTGTTGATGACCTGTAGACTTCCCGCTTTGGCACATGGGTATCTCTGGTTATGAGGCCTTAGTCATGTGCACCATCACTCCCTTCTTCCTTGGCATCAAGCCCATACGCTACCTTGCCACTCGCTACGTCTGGTTCTTCCATTTGCTCTCACTCTCTGGGCTTCTTGCCTTTCTCGCAAAGACGCCTGTCAACCGACTCTTCGCTGTTGGTTTTGGTCTATCCATGTCGTGCCTCGCATGGTCTGCTACTTTCTTCGCCGAACGGTCCCAACCACATCGCCTCGAAGCACGCATCTCTGCTTTTGCTATCGGTCTAATAGCTTCTAGTATTGCCAAGTTTGCTTTTTGGACAAACAACCCAATCTGGCCAATTATGCATGAGGCGAACGGCGGATGGAACAGGACCGGTCTTGTAGTTGCCTTCGTATCGATGCTTATATCGACCAGATCTACCGCCAGCTCTGGTGCTGATGTGCCAGCTCAGGGCCCTACTAAAGGGTCGTCCGTCTTTGCGAGCTTCGGTTTGGCAGGAGTCATGTTCGCCATGCACTCGCTGCTCTCCGACTCGAGTACGATGATCTCTTGGGTATGGGAAGGCTACCCCGTTCGGGGTCCCCTGGCTGTTCCCCATGGCACTTTGACTTTGTTAGCTATGGGATTGGGTCTTACGATTGGGTTGTTCGCGCCAAACCTGTCAAGATCGTGGGCCTTCTACGGCGTAGGTTCAATTGGCGCTGCCGTTCTAACTACCACTAGTCACTGGTCTGGGTTCTATGGCGCCCTTGTTCTTGCTATGTACACCATGGCAGCAGCACCTATCCTGATTGCCCACGCGGCGCGCCACTCTCCAGGCCGGACGTTCGGACTCGGATTCTTGGTGTACAACTTCATGGTTCTCTTCCACGTCTGGGTTGTAGCCTACGCGTTCGTTCCTGGTGGCCCGCTCGTCCGCGAACATACAGACTGGGTCATGACAGCTATGATGCTCCAAATCGGTGCCGGCATCTTCAGTGTCTCTGCGCAACCGCCTGCACTTAAAAACTACAAGGGCAAAGCTGTCATTACTGCAGCCGCCGGTAGACAGCGGTCCTACTACTTGTACGTTCTCGGTGCTCTGGAGCTGATTGCCATCGCTACTGCCTACCTACGCTTCCCGTCATACGACTACACGCCCTACCACCCAGAAACCAAGTCCATCACTGCTGGTATCTGGACGATACACTTCTCCCTTGATAACGACATGTGGTCTTCTGAATACCGCATGCGTGACCTGATCAAAGAAATGGAAGTCGATGTCATAGGTCTCCTAGAAAGCGATCTCCAACGCATCATCATGGGCAACCGTGATACAACACAGTTCCTTGCCGAAGACCTAGGCATGTATGTCGATTTTGGTCCGGGCCCGAACAAGCATACATGGGGCTCAGCGCTCCTCTCCAAGTTCCCAATTGTAAACTCCACACACCATCTCCTCCCGTCGCCCGTTGGCGAACTCGCTCCTGCCATCGAAGCCACAATCGACGCCTACGGCGAGATGATCGATATTTTCGTCTTCCACTCGGGCCAGGAAGAGGACCCCGAGGATCGCCGCTTGCAGTCAGAATATCTAGCCGAACGCATGAAGGCTACGCCTCGCCCTGCCATCCTCTTGTCGTACTTGGTCATCAAACCTGGCGAGGGCAACTACAATACTTATGTGGGTGAGAAGAGTGGAATGAAGGATATCGATCCGTCAGACTGGGATAGGTGGTGCGAATACATTCTCTTCAAGGGGTTGAAAAGAAGTGGGTATGCGCGTGTTTCCAGGCATACCATTACGGATACCGAGTTGCAGGTAAGTCAATCCCTCTCTTCCCGTCTGTCGTACCAGAACGATGTGGTGCTAATGATGTTGATGCAGGCGGGCAAATTCGTCGTCGGCGAGCCGGAGAATGGAAACGAGCTTGTACATGAATCGCAGGTTCCTGCTGGCTTGAGATTCCCGGAACTGTTCAAGGGACACGGTGTCAGGGGACATAGGTATCACGTCTTCAATGAGCCCAGATACTATGCTTGAGCTGGAGGCATGGGCTGAACAGATTGGGAGGATCTGAAAATGGGGTTATTTAGAACAGACTTGTATTGTATGATAACAAGGAATGGGAAAATACAGTTGTAGTGTTGTTTCGTCGTCCATGTGAATTCTTGGATACTACTTGTTGTCCACTACCGATACAGCGCTTCATGTGCTGTTGCCCAGGAATACAGATGGCTCTACAAGAGCCATAACAGGACGCCCATACCCATGCATGCATTGCGCAAGTCTTTGCCACGCCCAATTCGTAAAACCCCAAATGCCGAACCCATACTTTTCGATCATTCCTTCATCCCTTTCATGATCGTCATCATCTCCCCGATTGTAACCTCCCCAGAAGCTGTTGGCTCTCCCTCCCATTGTAAAAACACAAATGCATTGGACAGAACATGCGTCATGCTCATTTCGCAACAGCCGCGCTAAGAACCTGTGTCCTGAAGAAGCCTCCCTTTGTCCTCTCGATGACTTGCTGGTAGACGGACTGTGGTGGGTGGTTCATGACAACCGTGCCGGCCTGGTAATCGATCTTTGCATCTACACGAGTGTCCCGGATAAGGTTGACAATCCACTTCTCACCCTCGTCTTGTGAAAGACCGAGACGAGTTGAGAGGTCCCTAATCATGTATTAGTGTGATGCCAAGGGCGGAGAAATGGACAATACTCACTTGATATCGATCCTCTGGTGGATCTTGCAGTAGCTCTCTGAGATGAGATGTCTCGCCGCATCTACGAACTGTTCCGCCGCACCCAACAAGAAGAAATCGTTCTTCAGAATCTCCTCAGTCTCGCTGAGTTTCTTCTGCGCCTCCTCGAAGTCAAAGTCGATGTACAGGGCCTTGATGAAGTCGGTGACGGGGTCACTATATTCGTAACCCTCCTGTCGTACGATCCTGATCAAATCCTTGAGCTGCTTCTGGTACTGGTTCGAGTTGCGACCACGGTTGCGGCCGGTAATTACGGCAGCAGAGAGGTAACGCAGAATCCAGGGGCAGTTTGTCTGGATGGTGTTGATGTATGCGGGGGAAAAGAACATGTCGGTGAGGGTTTCGCGCGAAGCTTCGTGGTTGAAGAGGGGGAAGAGCGACCAGTGGATCAACCAGGTGCGGTGCTGCAGCTGTGCGAGAGGGTTGTTGAAGAGGCGTGTGTCGATGATCTCCTTGAGCTTGTTGATCTCCTCCATGGCCGAGTCCCAGTTTACGGAGAGGATTTCGCAGGCGAGCTTGCCCCAGGTGGCTTCGCGCTCCTTGTCGCCGTCTGTGGTCTGTAATGAGACGGAGTCAGTAAGCAAACCAACTACAAGCGCGCGTTGGGCAGACGTACCAGAACCCTGAATCGGTAGAGCAGCTCAGCGGCGTGGGGGTATACACCGCACGAGTACTGGAACTGGCCAAACTCGAGCAACTGGTTGACCATGTCCATGTCAACACCATGGCTCTCCTTCAGGTATGCCAAGTTTTGCTGCTTGTCGCTCCTCAGGTTTGTAACGACGTTCTCGTCATCGAGTAGGCCGCTGATCTTGCTGGTCGCCTCATCGAGCTGGTCGCGCTTCTTCAGGACCTCGTCGCGCTTGGTCTTGAACTCGTCGGACATGTCGTCGAGGCCGTGGACTTCCTGGTGCAGCTGTCCGACGAAATCCGTCATGTTGGTGGGCTTGAGGAGTTCGAGGAGGAGCTTCTTCTGCTCGACGGTCTGGTCGGCTTCTTCATCGCTGGAGAAGTTGAGGAGCGGGTAGACGAGATGACGGTCGAGGTTGGGCATAAGCTTGGGGAGGAGCGAGTACTGTTCGGCGACGTTGGCGCCATTTGCCGCTGAGTCGGCCATGTTGGGTGGATGTCGCAGGTGTGTGGGTGCAACGTGGTGGGTGAGGTTGGTGGAGCGGGCGAGGCGCGAAATTCGTTATGTCGGCCGTGGCGGGGTGAAAAAACCCGCGACTGTGCGCAAGCGAGGTACCCTGTACGCTAAACTTGTGGTGTTGAGCCGCGAGCCATGGCAGCAGCCTGCACGTCACAACCAGGCTATTCGCTTCGTCTTCGCTGTCGCTGTGCTTGAACTGCTCCTTGCTGGAACAGCATGCCCCGATTCCAATCTCTGGTGCCGCTGCTGCGGCCATTGGCTGCCCCAAGAGCAGTCGCATGCCGACAGCACTTCCGCCTCTACACGGCCTCTTCCGAACACCCATCCACGCCCCAGGAAGCCCAGCGAGCCGCCGACCTTGCTGCCGCAGAGTCTCTGACCGAAGGCGACAGCGCGCAGCCGCCCCAACAGAAGCCCGTACTGCCCTCCAAGCATCCACGAGCCGACAACAAGCCAAGAAACAGCAAGAAGCCAAAGACATCGTCACAAGCACTGAAACTGTCTCTGCCACCGCCCAAGTACACAGTCTCGAGATCAGTCAACAAGAATCTGCCCATCTACACCGACTACAAGCGAGGAGGCAACTTGCACTTGACCACGGTACGCAAGATCACAGGAGACGTATCAGCGCTGAGGGATGAGCTGAGAGTCTTCTTGAACAAGAAGAACGAGGACGTCAAGATCAACAGCGTAACACAACATGTTGTTGTCAAGGGCCATCATACTAGCGAGATTGCAGAATTCTTGAAAGCCCGGGGCATGTAAACTCCCCAGGGAGAGAGATGTTTCACGGAAGAAAATGGGGCGCAGAACAGAGCATGGAAACGAGCGCATCTCTGCTGTAGCAAAACTTGTATCATATGGGAAAGAGTGCAGACGATTAACCTTGGATACCATCAGGCGTCAAGAAGCGACGAATGGGCATATTGTACACCACCATGACGGGTAGCATTGACTTCATAAAGTAATCACCCGAATTTCATTACTATTATAAGAAGCTTTAATCTGTACCTCCACATTACTGGTACAAGGCCTCCAGATTCCCCAGACACTTTGTCCTACGTAACTGCATTTCTGAGCTTTCATCAGCTCTCGTTCCGCTGATAGTCGTACTTGAACACTTCTTAGAATGGACATGCTAGCAAAACTTAGCTAGAGACCGTAGAATGGTTATGCACTGGATATCTTACCACGAACGTTGTCCTACTCTATCGGTGGACGGGGACAGACAATCCAGCACTTGTCGTCGTCACAACGTTCATGACAGGGTGGAGGTAATGTACCGCGCTTCTGGGCCCCCTCTCCTTTGGCTGATGGAACGCAGCGTGCATAGCACTGACCGAAGTAGCACTCCCAGCGGTATTTGAGAGAGGACAATCCCATAACGGCATTGGCATCGGCATCGGCATTGGCATCGGCGGAGCCGACAGCCGTTGTCGGAAGACAGACAGCCCAACACTGGCCAAACATGCATTCCCAGTGGCACTTGAGCCCGCGGTTAGCAAAGTCAGCCTTCCCAAAGTCGATGTTCTTATCTTCATTCTCATCGGCATCACAGACCATGCCGCAGAGCGATTCGTCCGTACTACACACCTCGCGACAGACCTTGGTTGGGATGTCCGGAATTTCCTCGATGCTGATTTCGCTCCCAGCTACAGCTTGAAGAACAGGGTCAGTCCAGCATATACCAGAGGTCCAGTCACAATGGTAGAGGAAATGGTTCTTTAGTTGCGCATGGCTCGAAGAGACGGAGATAGTGGTGTCGGTTTTCATATCGGCTTCGTCGATGACGAGCGCGCTATTGGCCCTGAGAGCTGCAACGGCGTCGTCGCCGATACACTGGCGCGTGCAGTATGTATGAATACAGACCCAGAAGCACCGCTTTGCTTCCTCGCGCTTCGTTACTGGAGCCATAGAAGTCGAAGAGCTCTCGGCAACGACATTGCCGGCAGTAGCAGAGTCGGAGCCATTGAGTTGCTGGTTAGCGCGGCAACTACTACGACATCGATAGCACTGCGGGATTGTCAGTTCATGTTCCGGTATACTCTAGGTTCAAAACCCACACACAAAGGTGGTACATCGTTAAATGAATGAACTTACGTCGGGATCTTTGCATCGCAATTGGAAGCATTGGTCCTCAGTGAGGCCAATTTCCTTACAGAACAGGTTGATGTATACACAGCGATAGCAGTTGACCTCAGTTGACACGTCGTTGGGGACATCGTCCGAAGTACTGGCTGGGATAGCGATTGAGACGTCGCTAGGGATAGTGGTCGGGACCGAGACACCCCCAGTAGTGGGAATTGCAATGGGTGAAGCCGTGGTTAAAACGGCCAGCAGGAAGAGCGCGAGAATCTTGAAGAGCTGGGGCGGAGTCATCTTGATGGTTGTGTCGCGGCTGCTTTGTGTGCGTCAAGGGAGGGCGGGGTGGGTGAACAAAGAAGATAGAAGTCGAAGGTAATAAGAGCAAGTACGGGCCGGAGCGGATCAAAGCAAACGGAGTGTACCTGATGAGGGAGGAGGTGAGAGTCTGGCGGAAGCAGGAGCGTGTTTGCACCCGGTTTCATACGCGAACGGCGGTCTAATACGGCGCGCAAGAAAATACTCCCTCGAGGTCGCACGCGAAAGTCGAAAGGCAGAAGTGAAAGTAAAAATGGAATATAAAGAAAATGATATGGATAGGAAGACGTTGGACAGGACATACGTACATGATAGGCAGAGTATAATCGGTGGCAACATCCTTTGCACTTTGTTACCATCCGATCGAAGCATCATCATCATAAGAACCGTCGAGAGCTCACAAGAGTTCTTGCACAGGAGGTATGCTTTGGATGCATAGTGCTTCATTGATGTTGAATGTTGTCATTGAATAGCTCCATAACGCTGCGACGTAGATATGGAAGTTGCGTGGGTGCCGACGGTACTAAACTTCCGTTGTTGGCTTTTATTGGCGATCAAGTGATCACATGCACACTGGCTGGTCCTTGGAAGTCTCGACCATGACACTGGTGCAGACAGCGATCTGTACGGGAACAGTATAGTCTGACTTACAATCGCGGATTAAAATCGCATGGCGACCGTGTTTTCATGCTTATATCACACATGTTGGTGCCTGTACAAAGGAGAAATGCACACAAACCGACGCGAAAAAACTCGTCTGAGGCGCAAAAGTGCACACTTTAAGCTTTGCAGGCCTATTTTCATGAATCACCAAGTGTCATAGCATCCATATCTCATTTACTCAAGTACATCCGCTCCTGAGCAGCTGTACCCTTCTGTGGTTTTGATGGACCGACGTTGAATTTACATTTAGGCTATGATCAACCATACCTACTTGAGCTGGTCCGACACTCTGGATCCTTGTGACAATAGGCCCAGGAAGGAATCCCCACTGGTAAGCCACAGGGTAGCACTTAGCGCGAGGCAGTGGTAGGACCGACTGTTCCGCGGAGCGCGCTTTCGCTGGACCAATCTCGCTCCCATTTATTTATCTTGGTCTGTCGCATGCCAGGTATCTTGAGACCCTTACGGATATAACGTTCGCGTATCTGTCGATCGTGTAGGGCTGTCCAGTTGGTAGCTCAGAAATGCCATCATGGTCCATGCGGTTTCGCTAAACCCGATCTTGCAGAGACAATCCGATCCCACCGCACCCGTGTATTGTCGACTGCCGTGTGATCGATGCGCTGCATGAAGCCTTGCTTCGACGTGCAGCTCGCTCCAAATCTCTAGTATCATATGGCCATTTTTAAATTCTTGAGTCAGCCAGTGACGCAGGTAGTTTTTTGCGTTGATCTTGACTTTGGCTCACAGAAACGCTTTTCCAGAGAGATCCTGGGTTTGCCTTCTTGTGTTCGTCTCGGCCAAACGTGTCGGTACGAGACCGTTGGCGTGGAGTTGCCGCCATTCATAGGTCACGTCACGGATCATGGTCCGGTCATGAATAATTCTATGTCCGAAGATAATAGCCGACGAAGCCTACCAGTATGACTCTTGCATAATGTGCCTTATTGTATTGTATGCTAATACCTTTTATGTTACGAAGCACACCTTTAAACCCGAATTCGTGGTATAGATTGAACATTAATGCTGCCAGTCCATTGTGGTATCGTACGCAAACCGGATTTCATGAATTCATGTAACCGAGATAAGCCACCCTCAAGACGTAGGTTAGCTGTGTCGTAGGGCATGTATATCGCTTTCTGATAACTGGCGACGGTAATTCTGACTACAAAATCCTAAAGCTTTTATGAATATCGTTGTAACTAATTCGAGAAGCAACACGCGTAGGGATCGCACTATCAAAACTCGCGGGCTATACGTATGCCTAGTAAGAACTCGGTGGGATACAACATTGGGTAAATTCGACAGGTCCCCAAGCTGGCCACACGGCGTTGCAACAGCAGATGTTCCACTTCATGCTTCGTGTGGAAATGATATCTCTATGAGTGTCTTGGCTCCCAGGCTCTGTTTGTTGCGGCTCAGAAAGGTCTAGATACAAAGTAAATACACAGATCTTAGAAGGCGATCTTGAGTGCTCAACAGTTCTGCGTCTCTGAAAAGCGATGCACCCGCGCTTCGGACAGGTTCAGCACCGGAGAATGCACCTAGTCCTAGTCTGCAGGGTCTACGCTTGAGGATGCTGCTGGGAAATCGCACGCTCTCACTGCGTTCAGAAGTGTTCCAGGGCGACCCTCTCTACGCGGATCTGGTTGTTTTCTCTCGGAATCTCAGCGGCGGTGACGGCGTGCGACTTTCGGTGTTCGTAGGTACGGCTAGGGAGGCCAGCGGGCTGAAGGTGTGGATAGTCTCGGTTAGGATGAATTCGCGTGGTAAGGGTGCTCATGAGCGCATGCGTGGACGACGGAACCGCAAACGCGTAAACAACTGTCGCCTGGTGAGGGTGCGAAGTTCTAACTCCCAAATTCGAGACGAGATCCGGACTTTGCTGATCAGAGCAACTCTTGGCGACAAAATCGAGAGAAGCAGATCAACCTCTTCAATGTAGAGACAATCTATCCCTGTACATTGGACGTTTCTGAACACATTTCAAGTACACCACTTGTGTGATATGGATAGTCCACTTGTGTGAGGCCATCTTAAAGGTCGCTTTACGACCTGCTGGGACCTCGATACGAATCAGTGTTTTTGGATTAGGAGCATTTTGGCGGCCGTTTGGCGAAACATTTGACCGACAGATTGGGAGAACTGAATTGAACCTCAGAACATCTGGGCAAACGCGCTCTTGTTCAGCAGTTTAGCAGGCAATCTAGACAGCTGGTGCATAGCAAACTGCTAGCAACCTACAGCTACTTACCTAAGCATCTAGAGAGCATTTGGGATCCGAGCGTCCCTCTTTTGCTGCCTCTGACTGGCTGCGGGATCTTGTCCCGCTCTTCAACCTTCACCAAGCAAGGGTCACCAACATCGAGCGGACTGACGGCAGTATCGAAGATCGGCCGCACCTGACAGCATTGATCGAGATGAGCATAGGCTCTGCATGAATACCGTATGTTCAGCACACAGTCTAGTCTAAGAGAACAGAGTGACGTTGCACCTCAATCTAGCCAACACCACAGACATACCGGGCATCGAGCGTTCTCAACAGGTGAGTTATAGGCTCAACTCCTTTTTCACCGCGTCAGAGAATAAGGCATATGTCCTGGCGAATTGGCAAATGACTAATGTTATCGAGACTACGTTAGAGCTGGCCAGCCTTTTGCCCCGTAGCATATCTAGCTCGCACCTGCCTCGCTTCCACGTGTGACGTGCCTTGCTTGATCGTTCTTAGTTCCTATCGAACATTGCCGACGAGATCCTACAGATGCCACTGCTTCGGTAAAGTCAACGCGCAAATCCAAGAAGTCGTCAGAAGGGTTCCCAAGAGGATAGGTTAACCGATTGCATAGTTTTGGTACGCACTTCCAATGCTGGCTATCCTGTCAATTCATGGCGAGCGCTATCGTGAGGCACAGGGCACAAACCAGGGCACCAGCTAATACGACGACAGATACATTTCGATTCGAACGTTAGATTCGAATTCCTATATATGGGGTAATCTCCGGTACCCAACCAACATGTAAAACATATTACTGACTTTATACAGTAAATTCCGCTCCAGGAACGGCTGGTAAGTGGATCCATGAGGTTGCGGCGACAAATTCCGCTGATCTGCATAAGCCTTACCTGTCGAGCGCGCCGCGTTGAGTGTGAGTATTCTATTGCAGAGCGCTCCTTCCCATACTGATCCTGCACGCAGGCGACGAAACCCGTCCAGTATGCAAAGCCTGCGGCAAGAAAAATCGTCCTTGCCAGTGGGAAGAGCCACATACCAAGTTCAAGGATTACCGGCCTGATGGACCCTCATCAAGTCGATCTGCTGCTGCTGGCACCGATGACGAAACCGAGAGTAAGAGTGACATGATGGAAGTTGACGGTATCGAAGGAGTCGATGGCATTGGTAGAGGAGATGAAGCCGTTCGCACAAACAGTTTCAGCGAGGAGAGCTTCAGCCGGAACACTTCACCGAGACGACGGAAAAACAGTCGGACCGACGGAGTATCGGAGGGCCAATCTACCAGCGTTTCCTCACCGTCGGCTCACTTATCCCCAGGCTCACCATACTTTGTTCCCAGGTCCAAGAGTACACCGGGTGGTGTGTCGGTGGCGAGTCTGCTGCAGTCGCCCGACCCGGACGGCATGTCAGAGGGCTCGCTGCCGATGCATACCCGTCAGGCAATGCAGCAGGCACATTCCCACTCGCACAACCGAAGGGATATGCCAGAGGGGACGAGAAACTATTCACCTCAGCATGTTTCTTTGACACATGAAGAAGCCCTGCTGGTGCATCACTATACCGAACATCTTGGTCGTTGGCTAGACTGCACAGACGCCACACGTCAGTTTACACTGGGCGTGCCGGAGAAGATCAAACAATGCCCGGTGCTTTGCCACGCTGTCATGTCCTTTGCGGCTCGCCACTGCAGAAAGGACGCAACAGCTGAAGCAGCCTACCAGCGCTGCATTGCCCTGCTCATCGAACGATTGAACGAGCAAGCGGCTAGCCACGATGAAACTCTTTTGTGTGCTATCGTCATACTGCGTTTCTATGAGCAGCTGAACGGTAGGTGCTGCTATATCCTTTGTGCTTTTCCTGTCTAATATGTACCTCTAGTGCCGTCCAGCACTGGTTCTGATGATGAACAGCATCTCGCAGGCTGCTCAGCCATTATTCGATCATCCCAAGGAAATCACTACGTAGATCCATCAGCACCTACATTGCGCGAAGCTGCTTTTTGGGTTTACGTACGCCAGTGCCTCTACAATGCCACCATCAACCAGCAGCCACCTGATATCGACTTCTCATTACGGTTGCACCCAACCCCAGGCTCCCTACGAGATGCACACCCGCTGGCACGATTAAGATTGGAGACCGCTTGGGCGAACCAAATGACATGGAATCTTGCATGTGTTGTAAATTTCTGCTTCGATGGCAAAGAACCACAGAACGAGAAAACTTACAAGATGCGACGATGGAAAGAGCTATGGGACCTTGTCCAAACGTGGATGCGTGACAGACCCCACGGTTTTAATGCGATCTTTGAAGGTCCAGCCGGCGACCAGGGCTCGTTTCCTGAGATCTTGTTCACTGCCGACTGGCACAGTAAGTCCTGTATCCATCCCGAGGTCCATTCTTGCGCTGATGCTCACAAACTTATCAGCTGTGTCGTTTGGATTCTACCACTTTGCCTGCATTATGCTGTTGCGTTACAAGCCAGGCCCGAAGTTTGCAATCCGCAATGTTGGGAGCCTTTCTGAAACGGATGTAAGGACCCCAGCCACCAAGAAGAACATCTATTTACTCATCCAAACAGCATCAAATCTTATCGCATGCACGCGCCATCTGCGGAGCCTGTAATAGTTCGCCGGAAACTGTTCCATTGGCGATTACCGTCTGCCATACCATCTTCATATGGGGACCTCTTGTATGCGACCCGAAAGAAAGAGACCAGGTAGTACAGCTCCTGAGTGACTTCGAGAAAAACCATGTGTGGCCGACAACCTGGATCAGCAACGCGTTGAAAGCTGAATGGGGTATCCCTGGCTCGTCCACCTCTCCAGCTTAACACCGTGGAGCTCAGTCTTGAGTCGTCATTGACCATTTGCCCGTAGATACTGCGGTTAAGGCAGTCGCTAGTACCAAGTAAAGTCTACCCTTCATGGTGAATCCATAACCTCACCCAAAAGCAACCATCAAAGCAGGTGCTGGAGGTTATGCAAGATACCCGACGTAAGGAGTGAGGTGCTCCAGTATCTGGCAGCCAGTACCATCGTGCTTTGTACCATAAACATACCATTAACAAAACTAGCCGCTCACTACTGTGACCAGATCCATATATCCATCCCCCTTTCTTATTAAGCTCAATACGGGTATCTCATTCCCTTTTACGACACCAAGGATGTGGCTATAGCTCCAGACATATCAGTTGTCAGACTAAATTCGTGTTTTGATATGCTCCACATCTCGCGACCCAATTGTTCGGGTAATCGTTCCGAGTGTATCATGTAATACCAAGGCTAGGGCCTCTTCCCATTCGAAGAGCTATTGTATATTGTAGGAAGAACCGAATGCTCTGGTGTGCTCATGTCCGCTTAGTCTGCAATTATGCATGTTGTATGACCCAACCGTCTACTCAATACGATATATAGTCCTTATGTGCACGTTGAATCCAGATAGCTTGGCATCTTGACAAAACGCAAGCTCCTAGGTCTGCTCCGGTTTTCGGTCAAATAGACCGAGAGTGGTCTGAGCTGTACGCGTGTAGCCGTGACTGGTGACTGTAGGAGTGGTAGGCCTGTCAACCACGTAGTTTGTAAGCCCTGTATGATGCGGTTGTTCCATTTCATAGTCATGAGCATATCTAGTTTCTCCGTTCGTGATGATTCCAATGTTGCTGACATCTGCTGTATGTCGAGACACTTGCTGAAGTCTGATCGAAAGCTCTTTGCGCAATGCAACATATATCAGGTTTTATTTTCATATGGTTGAGCTTGGAGACACACAAGAAGCTCGCTACTAATATCAGTTCACCGCCAGAACCGCTGGTGAGGCGCGCAATACTGAAGCAACGAAGTTTTTCCCAACATCATTCTGACCTTCTCTGTGTCCCCAGAGAGAAGTACCAATGTACGACAGACCATCTGCTCATTGCTTGACCTCGGAGGCTTTCTGAGTGCCACGACCGCAATAGATACGTTTGTTTCCCAATGCCACGTCCACCGACGCACTCAATCCGTAGCCAACCGCCAGGAGAAAGTACCGCTGATGCGCTCTCCTTGTGCAGTCTCCTGTGTATTTTCCAATTGCGGACGTACTGATGAATTTTCATGGGAACTACTGTCGAGCAGCTACGTCACTTTTGACAACCGGGAGTTTGTTCCGGTCCACTGTCCCCTTTCGCGTAAGTCGTAACGAAGTGCAAGTCACGTCACATGACTCTCAGTACAGCGAGACCTCACAGGGTTCGTTGGGTCTTGCATAGCGTTCTTAGCTATCTCCCCCCACCCCCACAGCTTACCTTCAGCATGCATCTTCCTATGCAACGTGCCCTATGGGGCTATAGCCCGAACCACCTCTGGCGAAGGCTCAGTTATACGCCACTGGACAGGTATCACCTCCACGACTCAAGTGATTATCGCCTCCGGACTTAGGGCATTAAAGTGCGTTCCTTGATCGAATAGCATTCAAGCCTAGCATGCACCGCAACGACTCGGTAACAGACTATGACAGCCTACACATTGATATGAAAGAGACAATGAGTTCCCAATCTGTATTGGACCTCCGGGTACTGGGCGTCTGTTGCGGAAGCGGGCTGAACCAGCTCAACTTCGCGCTGGTCCGGTACCGTCAGTCCTCACCTGACGCTACATTGCGTCTAGAGCTCGTCCAAGTTAGTGCTGTCGACACTGTACTTCTCTGAATGCTGATCAACGACAGAGCGGCTCGGTGCCTACATCGCCTCCTGTTCGGAACCATATCCTTACCTCCCTCCACGAAGCAGAACGCGAGTCCTCGCCAGTGGCATGCGCCAACGCGCTACTCGGTTACCTATTTTCCAACGGCATTAGGAGCTTCTGCGAAAAGCACGACATACCGCTTACGTCCATTGACCTGGTCGGCACACACGCGTCAGGTCTAAGACGACCTGGCGTGCCCGAAAGCAACGATTTGAACACGCATCCACTAGGATGGAACGCCAATGTCAGCGCTGAGACTGGCATCAATACCGTGTTTGATCTTACAGTCGTTGAAGCCGGTCTCGTAAGGCCTCACATATCCCCTATCGCTTACGTTGATAGACTCTTCTTGAGACACGCGTCTAAATTTCGCGCATGTCTGAATATTGGCGAGCTCGTGAATTGCAGCTTCATCCCTCCTCTATCAGACGGGAGTGCTCGAGAAACATGTTGTCGCGACTGCGGACCCGGAAGTCTATTCATCGACTACGCCATGAAATATTGCACCTCAAACGACCGAAACGAAGACAATAACGGAACATTTGCGACGACAGGGAAGCCTCACGAAGGCGTTGTGACACAATTTCTTGAGACATACGACTACTCACGCATCCTGCCTTCGCTCAGCGTAGCCAGGGAAATGTTCGGCGATCACGAAGCACAAAGACTCATCGATGAGTGTGTCTTCTTGGAACTCTCTGAAGCAGACATCGTTGCTACTGTTACACGCGTAACGGCTGAGAACATTCTGAGGCAGTACCGCAGACTCCTTGCGCTCAGTTTTCCTGCTGGTCAGAACGTCGACGAACTGTTTATTAGTGGGCCGAGCGCGCGCAACGCGAATATCATAGATTACCTCGAAGCGGAGCTCCCCGAGAGCGTGATAACGAAGCCTCTCGACGATATAGGCATACCGGGTGACGCAAACGAGGCCGTATGTTATGCGCACCTTGCGCTGGAAGCTGTGCTTGGACAGCCTGTACGCTACTCTGCAGAATTATCACGGTCTTGGAGCCAGCCGGGCCATGACGTTGTACTGGGGAGAGTTGTGCGGGGCGAGAATTGGGAAAACCTCACCACTTGGCTGCAGAAGTTTGCTGGTGGGAAGCCACGACGCCTCGCCAAAACCGTGAGGATAGTTGGTAGCGTCGAATCTGGCATAAAAGACCTCGGGCTATGACGACAGAACACGAGTGGAATTTTATATTGAAGACGATAAGGGGGTTGGGAAGGTCGAGAAGTGAAGGGAGGCAGTACTGCGCTTAATTTTGGGGCAGACCCACCAGGGCAGCTTTGCCTTTTCTTTCGCGGAGTTCTGCCAAGGAAGACTACTTACGTTATGGAGAGTTACGAAGCTCAAAATACAGCAGGGAAGGTTAGTAAAAAGAGCAATGTGAGCGCATTCGCTCTAAATGTTCAGTCAAGCCGCATATCCATGTTCGTCAGGTTCCGCTCTTGCAACGAAGCCTTTATCTTAAATAAGTTACTTTCACAGAGCATCGGTGTGTTGTGTGATGCCTACATCATTCTGAGAAAAAGGCTGTTTCCGAGCTTCAAGCTCTTTGTCAAAACGCCCTGGCAGACGCGGGGACTGCTTATCCGAAGACCCTGGATCACACGCCCAAACCTCGCAACAACTGCTTCATTGTATCGTATCTCCAATCCCATCCTCTCGTCCTGAGTAATATTGTTCCCCCAGAAGGGCCAAAACCTTTACACCAAATCTCCTGATTTATGGCAATCTACTTTGGCACATTCCTGTATACACTTTTGGAGCCAATCAAGAGGCATACAACCCGTTTTAATCTCCTACAACCGATGCATCTTACCGGCTTTCAACACTATCGAAGAACAACTAAGCTGCAGTTTCCCGTTCTCCGCAACATCGTCATCATTGTTATACAGTACGTATTTATATCAAGATGTCATCCTTTTTTATTTATTGAGTAAGTATGATAGCAAACAATAGTACTACGTGTACGCCTTATGTGCATGTCGTACAGCATGCGCTTCGCAACGAGAAGCCGCCTGTTGTGTATGACGAGACTACGCCTCGAACGCACGATCTTTCGATCGATTGTAAGATACGTGCGCCTACCACGATCAACAAAACTCCGGACTTTAAATATAAAAAGGAAGCGATGAGGCCATATACCGCATTTCTAGGTCGCGATGATAGATTGACAGAACTCGATAGATCGCAGAGTCAATACGGAGAATTAGCGGCACGAGGCTGACGACTGCGTGCATATGTGCAAACATGTTTATAAACTCATTCATATCAATTGTTCGCTCATCATTCGAGGCATTTAATCTAGACGATACGAAGCTGTCGTTACAACCCCTCTTAGGGAACTACAGTCACGGTCTCGTCTTGCTTGCCTTCCACAATATCGCGCATGATGCGAGCCTTTTGTTGCTCTTCCGCCTCGCTGCTGACATCTTTGAACACCTGGTCCATTTCCTCAAGTGTTTTGCCAGAGGTTTCCGGCACAACGAAAAATGTGAAAACGAAGGCGAGCAGACAGAAGACGGCGAAAAAGGTGTAGGCTCCGAAGCCAGTGTTTTGGATGAGAGGCGGAGTTATAAGACCCTGGTACGTGTCAGTCGCGGCTTATATCAGTCATAGAGGAAGTGTGGACCTACGATGATGAAGTTGTTGAACCAGTTCGAACACGTTGAGAGTGCGACACCCTTCGCCCTCAACGAAGACGGGAAAATCTCTGAGGGCATAGCCCATGGGACTGGTCCCCAAGTAGCTCCGAAGCTGAACATGAAGAAGAATAGGAAGGCGACAGCAACCCAGCCTTCCACTGCGTAGTCCAGCCATCGGCCACCAAACTTGCCAACCAAGACGGCGATGATGAGATGGCAGATGAACATGAGAGCAGCACCCACAAGGAGCAACGGTCGGCGTCCAAAGCGATCCATAGTCCACAGACTTGTTACAACACCAACGAGCTGCGTGCAGTTGATGATGCCAGAAAGCAGAAGCTGCATTTCGTAGTCCTGGCCTAGTGTTTCGAAGAGAGAGGGCGAGTAGTAGATGAGAGCGTTGATGCCTATTATTGTTAGTTGTTTCCTTGCTGGAGCTAACGGGGTACATACCAACAAATTGCTGAAAGAACATGATGCCCACTCCAACGACAGTGCGCTTCCAACACCCATGCCTGAAGCAGTCAAGCCAAGATTGCACCTCAAGCTTAAACTCATTCTTGCGGGTTTTGGCCTGCAGTTCGGGATGCCTCTGAACGCTGACTTCATGATTGAAAGTGACCTCAGCACGGATCTCACACCATTCTTGAAAGATACGCGGGTCATCGGTAGGGAGCTTACGAAGCTTGCCTAGTACGACTAGCGCCTCCTCGTCGCGTCCTTTGCTAGCGAGCCATCGTGGAGAGAACGGCAGGAAGACAATGCCAACACCCAGAACAAGGCCTGGAATCATCTGGATGAGAAACGGAAGACGCCATGACCACTCGCCGGTCATGAAGCGCGTACCATAGGTTGTCCAGAAAGCGATTACGATGCCGAGAACAATGCTGAACTCCTGCAAAACAAGGAGAGCACCGCGAATCTCGGGAGGTGCGATTTCGGAAATGTAGAGTGGAGCGATAGTTGCAAGACTACACGTAATTAGTATACATCTCTTATACAAAGATGGCTGAACTTACGCTCCGATTCCCCACCCACCGATCAAACGTCCAACTGTCTACAGAAAGTCAGTCTAAGTCTCAAATCTAGTTCGTATAGTTACAACTTACCAACATCGCGTAGTCCATTGCTGCTGTCTGCAAAATACTTCCAATGGTAAATATGATGACTGCAACGACAATAGAGTACTTCCTGGATAGCTTGTCTGCGATCCAACCAGCAAAGAGAGCACCAATCAAGGCGCCCAGCTCGAGCATAGCAGTCATCAACCCCTTCCAGAAGCCGGCTCCTGATGCTTCACTCGAGACACGTGGGAATCGGCCAAGGAACTGATCCATGACAAGGGTCACCGAAATAACACCTTGATCGTATCCAAAGAGAAGACCGCCGATCGTAGCGAAAGCTGCACACATGGCAACGTATGGGTTGGAGAAGAGTCCACGGAAGCCTATCGTTGGAGTTAGTTTCCATGTATATTCCACTTATGAATCAAACTCTGGTAGTTCACAATGCATACCTGCTGGTCCATAGGGCTCCCTGGTTACCATTCCTTGCTTGCTGGAGTAAGGAGGCATCGACTCGCGCTGCTCATAAGGCGCGCTTTTGATCGAATCTTGTTCACCCATGATGTCGTTCAGTGGTGTGGTTTGTGACGCGCTGAAGCCGCCTATTGTAGTGAATGGCTTTGCCTGGAGGATGCAGTGAATGAGGGGAGGCAATCGACAGCTTTATGCACTTTCGATATCTCGCTTGATGCCGCGTCAATTCTTGTCCGGTGGGCCCACACCATGTACAGTATCTGCCAACGCTAGTGCCAGGCGTATGACTGCCGTTAGGCGCACATCCGACTATTTCCTGGAGCAAATGCCAAGACGAACGGGTTGAATGCCAGGTATAGACAGCGGCCAGCGTTTCCTCAAGTGAACGTACATTAGCTGTGTTTGATAACTACCGCTTGGGAGCTTCTGTCAGTTGATTCTTGTGTGGCTTGGGATCTTGCCGCGTTGTGCGCGTGTGGGGGTCCTGCTGTTGAGGCAACGCCGCTTGGGTCAAAACGTTCGCTCGAAGTTTCTGTGGGACCCTTGCGTCCGAGACTGGCCGAGCGGCTCTGCTACAGATCGTGTGAATCAGTAGTGAAAGCTCGATGAATATCTGGATCTTAATCTTGCTCTCCTGAGGTCAGGTCGCGTGTCATTGACCTGCGGAATCTGTTTCTGAGAGGCTGAAATGACTCCGCAAGCATTCTGACCCCTGTCGCCGTCGTCATAAGCACATCTCCGCATCTTCAAAGGCCGCGGTGACTGTATGGGGTGCTCGGAGACCCCAGAAAACGCGCATGGGCGTGTCAGTACTACCCCAGATTCCCCATAGTTAGGTTCGCGTCGTTCCGCGCGGTGCTGTCGTCCAGTTGGGTAAACGTCTTTTCAAAGCAGACCATCTTGAGGGAAAAACTGCCGGGGAAAGTGGAGGTCGCGGCGGGAATTTCTGAAGAGGTCGAGACAGGCAAGCGCTAGCAGCTACACTAACCCAGATCAGCGTCGGAAGGAAAGAGTCGCCGATAAAGCGGGTCGCACTACTGATTTACAGTAATGTCCACCGCCGACTTGGTTTCCTTCCGATATTCTGCTATAACACCGAACAACGTCACTATCTCTTATGATCACTCATCAACCCAGTTTCACTGCAGCTGGAAAAGGTGGGGTCCCCACAAACCCCCCTCCTTCATCGTCTGGGGAAACTACGGCGACGGTGACGGCGACTATAAGTTTAAAGTTTCCTTCGAGGCTGCACAGCGGAAGCGGAATGAGCCTTTTGACACCTGGCTTCTATAAACAAGGGTCCATTGCATGTCCCGCATACCTGGGAGGTTCGGTTCAGGCATGTCATACGGTTTGTGTATTCTGATATTCTCTTCGCGGAATCGAGAACTTTTGACCAGAGGCAGTGCGAATACACGGAAGGTCTACCTGTTGTACGCTTTATATGATCAAACTATCTTGACAAGGTTGCGCTAATCTACGAAAACGTATTTGCTGTATCCTCCCCGATACAAACCTACGTTCGATCTTGTCTTATGATGCTATAGTATCGCCACCCCTACTACGAGATTATCGACATTGTGAAAGTCCATATCCCTACCGGCTCCCTAGTTCACCGTTCATACATGATAAACACTTGGATTTTCCAGACGTTCCCACCAATTTCTACTTCTGGTCTCTCTCGGCTTATTCAACGCTTGGAAAACATCCTCATCAAACCTCGGCCGGTAGCTCCCTAAGACTGACGTTCACGACGTCGGTCGATTGCGAGCAATGCGCATACATATCTACCAATAATCTACGCATAGGCGATGTGTGCTTCGTAAATTTGTACGTGTACTGGACAATTAAGCTCATCTTGAGACGCCGAACACGACTGTGAGCACCAACGAGAGCATCCATGACGTCGTTCATCCAACACTTGTCGTCAATATGCTCGCCAAAGACATAGGCGCGGGCTAGAAATTGGAAGGCAAAATTGATGTTGGGGTGAGTACCTCGGACAAGAGAATAGACGGTACGAATTATGCCGTCTTTGAGCCACCATGTGTACTCTTTGATGACTTCGAGGGAGAACTGTGCGCCACTAAAATTGACGTACCATCCGAAATTGCGTACAAAATATGTGCGAGGGTCTTCTTTCGCGTTCAAAGTAAAGTAGGCGGTGTTGGTCGCGAGAATGTGTTCGTGGTTAGATACAAATGCTCGAGCGTTATTGTTTACGATTAAGTTGAAAAAACGACCAGCAGTGCTAGGTGATATTAGTGGATGACTCCTGATGACTGTAATAGGGATCTTACGCTAATAATGCCTGAGGCCGTAGTATAGGCGAAGGCTGTATTGTAGCAGGAGGTACTGTACTCGATTGAACTCGATTGGATACTATTTGTGGGTTTACAAATTCAGTATACGTCTCAAGTGCAATTCATACAAGGGCACTTACATGCAGGTATATTAGTCCTTGGGGAATGGGTTACCTGTTCTTGAGCCTCCGCAGCAACCTGCCGAGCCAGACTGTGGATCTTTCGCTCGAATTCTGCCTCCTTTTGCTCCCGCGCTGGTTGCGCCATGTTCTTACTACGATCCCTGTTTTGTGACTTGAGAGTATCATGGAACCGTGGTTCTCGCGTGGCATCTGAACTCTTCTGCTCCTGGGTTCGCGGCTCGACTGAAGATGGTGTCGTATTGCTAGGCTTTTCCAGAATTCCGTGAAGCAGTAGTGGTGGGCTGCCTTGTAGCTTCGGCTCTTGGGTTAGTGAATCAGTCGATGTCTCTGTCTGAGTGCCTTGGTCGCGAGTGGTAGGCTTGAGTGTTTGAGGGAGAGCCTGGAGGCTCTCAAGACGCGTAATCTCCGCGTGAGTAGCCTCAAGGTTGTCGTTTAGGAACTCGCGCTCAGCAATAAGCTTTCGTTCCCGCTGCTTGAAGCGCTGTTCTTGATCTTCAATCTGTCTAACAAAACGCTTGCGGAGCGCCTCTATCCCCTCTTCGAACTTGGGGCTGAGCATCTGAGCATTTTTATCTCTACTGATAACCTCGAGTTTACTGGGCAGGTGCGACTCAGTTGGAGCTGCTTGTATAGTGGGCTGTTTCAGAATTTCTTGCTCAGATAATGCTGGTCGATCATCAAGTTTCGGTATCTGCGTCGGCGACTTGGCTGATGCTTGTGGTCTGCAGCTCTGCACTCTGGAGGGAGTCTTATGGTCATCAAGGAGCTGCTTAGCAGGTACCGATGGCGGCTGCAGGTGCGATTGAGGTTGAGACGATGACACGTTGCCGTCATCATCCTCAGATACTACTGTATCCTCGAGACCTGGATTTTGAGCGATGTTCTCAGTCGTCGGCACCACCTCGTCTTTCTCCAGGGCTTCGCTTGCTGTCATTTCCACACTTTCTTGGGATACCTGAACCTCAGGAGTTGGCTGGAACCCGTTGCTTAGCTCTTCTTTGGAAACTGCGACATCTTGAACTCCTTCTCTTCCAAAGGACCATCCGTTTTTGGAAACTCGCTCCTCAGCACGGGTATTACAAGAGACACTGCTGGAGTTGAGTCTGAATTGCGTGGTCGTCGGTAGTCGCTCAGACTCATTGACAACACACCCTGGTTGCAAAAGCTCGCCATGCAAGAAATCATCCTTACCTTGCTCGGCTGCAACTACATCGTTCGTTTGCTCTGTGGTTCGGCTGGATTCCGCGGGTTCTTCGGACGAGTCGACAACGACATCCGCTTCACAAAGCGCCTTGTCTCCGTTCTCCTTCCCACTCGATACTGGAGAAGAATCGAGTGGGTCGACGGTTATATCCTTGTTGTCCTCTCGCTTTTCAATCATACTGCTCTGAGACCTTTTCTCCCTGTTACCAGAGTTGATGTTCTCATTCGCATTCGCGTTAGCTTTATTTTTGTTCTTCTTCTTGTTTCCAGCCATCTTGAATGATTGCTATCGGTTTGTTTCTGGAGCAATTATCGTTCGCTGATGTTGGTTGAAACTCGTTATACCGTGAACGAAAGTGCAGTGGTGAGGTTCGAGGAACTAGTCAGAGAAAAGAAGAGTATATATAAACTAGGGGAACAACAGGAGAACGGCCAAGTTAGTCGGCGCAAGCGCATATACGTCCAGGTGGCAACCACTGGAGCCTCTAGCGCACTCCCAGTTGCGACTGCAATCGAAGTGAAGAGTGAATATGGGTAAGGATAGAGTGAGCCAGAGTGAATGACTTTCTTGATTGCTGTAACGATTATAGAATATCTAGGCTGTGGCACGAAGTCATTCCCAAGTGAAGCAACAGCTGTTCATTTGCGGGTTTCCATGCTTCAGCATTAGCCATTCGTGTATCAACCCCAAGGACGGTCCTCATATCTCGATCTCATTTTCTACAACGCATTTAGTACGTCCATAATAATTTGCTAGGCAGACGATCGAAATCTGGCTTTCAACACTCATCATATGCATCATTAACTCCGGATACCTAGGCACGAATGACGACTTGGTATCTTGGTACGCATTGAGAGAGTTCTGAATGATCACTATGGCATTGACAGCATTTATTCAACAGAACGATTGAATATGCTTGTCATCAGGGGTTACGAACTTGACAACAAGCCACATAAACGATGTTATCACGGGAACGGAAAATTGTTCTTTGTGTTGATTGCTATTCGATATAAAAGCCAGCAAAGTCCGTATGATGCAAGCAACGAGCGGAAACTGTTCCAATCACTGCATAATCACATGCCTCAATGACAATTTCAACCTATAAAATCTGCAAAGAAAGCCTCTACGACTGCCAGAAATCACCAGACAACCACCTGTTGAGCATCTCGAGCGAAGCCTCGGGCTGGTCGTAGGGGACCATGTGGCCACCAGCATGAAGCCTCATGAAGGTGAAGTTCCCGCTGGACTTGACCTGACCAACAGTCTTGCCGTCACCGTCGATCTTGAAGTCCTCCATCTGAGCCTTCTTGTAGTCCTTGGCACCAGGCCACTCAAGCGCCTCAGTCCAGGCCTTGTTGCCGAGCCAGTTGCAGATGTAGTCGGCATCACCAGCGTAGATCAGGACGGGGATCTTCTCAAGGATACCGGGAACGACGCGGTGGAAAGGCTTCATCCAGTCACCCTGGAGAAGGAAGTTACGGTTGATGTCGAAGTTGCAAGACTCGTAGTTGGAGACCTCAGCGCCGACGGCCTTCATGACCTCCTTCTTGTTAAGGTAGCCCTGTATCCAGTCAAGCTCATCGTAGCAAAGAGAGTTGCTGCCACAAGGCTTGCGAACATCGTAGACGTTCTGGCCAGTGCGTTGGTAAGGACCGATCATAGCGTTGTTGCAGTAGATGGATGCAGGCACGCAAGACCAGACAGACTCGGAGTTGTAGCAGTTCTCAATGAGGCTGGCGCAACGAGGGTAGGCGTTGTCCATAGACTGGCACTGAGACTCATCAAGAACGGCGGGCCAGCCACCCTCACCGCAGGCCATGGGACGGTAGTACTCGTACTGAGTAAGGCCATCGGTCAGACCGTTACCGATGAGGACGGACTGGAGGTTGATGTTGCGGTTCTTGTGGGACAGAATCTCAGAGGCAAAGACGGGGATGTAGTGTCCGGCGTATGACTCTCCGGAGATGTGGAAGCTCTGGTGAGAGTACTCAGGGAACTGCTTGAAGAAGAGGGTAAGCAGGGCGTAGATGTCCTTGCCAGCAGCGACAGTGTTGCTAACTGAGCCGCTCGAGTATGAGTATCCGACGTTGACGGGCTGGTCGAGGAAGATGACGGAAGCATTGGCGTTCCAAGAGTAGGGGTTGTGCTTGACCTTCTGGTCCTTTGTGATGGAAGCCGGGCCGAGCTCCATGAACAGGCCGGTCAGCGAAGAGCAACCGGGTCCGCCATTGAGCCAGAGCACAACGGGGTCGTTCTTGGGGTCGTTTCGCGACTCGAAGAACCCTGCGAAGTGTTAGATACAGGGGTGTGTGTGATAGCCATGCGGGTACTCACAGTAGAAGAGGTGCTTGTCCTCGTCGTCGTCGTCGAGGTAACCAGAGTACTGCTTGACCTTGTCGACGCCGAGCACGCTGGGGTCGACCTTCTTGGCCCTCAAGCTGTACTGCTCGAGCTGGCCGTCAATCTCGCGCTGCTTCTCGCCGTTCTCGTTCTCGACCCAGACGCTCTGGATGTCGGCGCCCTTGATGATGTGGTCCCATTCACTGTCCTGCTTGCGCGTGTGAGGCTTGGGCTGGGAGAAGAAAGCAGCCTTCTCAAAGCTCTCGGGGAACATCATGGCGACCTCGTCCCAAACGGCGCGAGCCTCGCCAGTGAGCGACTTGAGGCTCTCCTCGAGGTTTTGGAGCGGCTTGCTCCATGACGACGTCGACTCCTTGAGCTCGCTGAAGGAGTCAGGGAACTTGAGGATCTGCTGCTGCTGAGGCGCAACAGCGGCGGATGCGGCTCCAACGAGGAGCGCCGATGCGGCGACCTTCATGATGGCGGTGCTAAGCTTCCGGAGCTATAGCGGTAGATGAGTGAAGACAAGATGAGCACCTCTACAAATGAATGAAGAAGCACGCGGTGATGGATGGGCAAGAGGAGGGATGGATGGAGGAGGAGAGATGGGATGGGTCTAGTTAAGTCAAGCTATGGGTAGCTCTTGTGGAGGAGGCGCGGCTTGTCCAGGCAACGGAGCATGACGCATCCCAACAGCTTATCAGAGTGGCTGGCCCGTCCGAGCTCCAGCATCACATGGGCTTAGCGTTTCACGATAGCGGTGATCGGCGCGTGTGGCAGGACACGCGCCGGCCGTGGACAGCTATCATAGACATCATGACGCTTGCAGCTTCATTCCCGCCGTCTGGACATGGAGGCCGTGGCGAGTTCCTGCTGCCGAGCTGTCTGCGCACCTCGGGAAGCTAGAGCTGGACCTGCATGGTCCAAATCCGGCCTAGCGCCCTTCCACTCATAGTGACTGCACCTAGGCATGTCATCGCGCAGACCCCACCAAAATGTCGTGCAACTTTTATGACTTGCGCCCAACATCTACAGTTCAACCACGATTATACCCATACCAACACCCGTAATCACTCAAGATGCCTGTCGGAATCAACCAGCCGTCCAACCAGATCAAGCTCACCAATGTCTCGCTGGTGCGCATGAAGAAGGGTGCGCAAACCTCGCCAGAACCTCATGTCCTGCGCAAACTAACATCCCACAGGCAAGAAGCGCTTCGAAATCGCATGCTACAAGAACAAAGTCCTCGAGTGGCGCAACAAGATTGAGAAGGATCTGTCCAACGTGCTGCAAATCGAGAACGTCTTCCTCAACGTATCAAAGGGCCAAGTCGCACCAAAAGCCGATCTCGAAAAGGCCTTCCCGAAGAAATCACTCGAAGATATCATCACCGACATACTGGATCATGGCGAGCTGCAAGTAGGCGAGAAGGAGCGCAACGCTGAGTTGGAGAGAACCAAGAATGAGGTCATCGATATCGTGGCGGGGAAACTTGTGGATCCTAAAACAAAGCGTGTCTATACCACGGGCATGATCGAGAAGGCTCTGGACCAATTAAGCTCGGCAGCGGCGACGCAACAAGGGGACAAGAGTGAGAATAAGGAGGATGGTGAGGACAAGGGCAAAGCCAAAGAACTGCCCAAGTGGTCCGGCATCGTCACAAACAAGTCGGCCAAGTCGCAGGCACTGTTCGCTATGAAGGCCCTTATAGCCCACCAGCCGATACCCGTCGCCCGTATGCAGATGAAGTTGCGCGTTACCTGTCCGACATCCGTTCTGAAGCAAGCCATAAAGACCGCCCCCAAGGCGCAAGCAGGCACCGAGGAGAAGGGAACTACCGGCACTGTCAAGGATGCGATACTGGGATTCATGGAGAACATTGAGAGCCAAGAGACAATAGGCGCTGAATGGGAGGCAGTCGGTCTCGTCGAGCCTGGAGCCTTCAAGGGATTAAACGAGCTCATCGAGGGCCAGACAAAGGGAAGAGGCAATGTCGAAGTTCTCGAGATGGCTGTCGGTGCCGACGACTGAGTGGTGACACGTCTTACAAGCACGCATCGCGCAGGACACTCACCCTCGCGTGCGGCAGCATTAGGACGGAAGCTACCTTTCGCAGGACAAATCCCTGTGTCTCTTGAGGATGAAGCACTTGCATTCATGGACGGCAAGGAACAAGACGAGCATGGTCTTTGCGAACATGTCTTCAACCCCACAAAAGACCGCTTCTGGACCAGTTCCACCATGCTTGCCCTGGCGGAGCTTTATACTGCCCCCTGCCATAGCGTCGGTGCCCTGGAGAAATGCGGACTCATAGCTAGACGTTACTCTAGAACGTATTCTGCTAGACGTATACAGTGAAGCGAGCGCGTAATCAGCTGCCTATATGTCCATGCACAACAATCCGGCCCTGTTCACAACTCTATGCATAGCCGTCAGCCTCACATGAAGCACCACGACTTCTCCCTTTATTCGTTCTGGCGTATTACCACTTTAAATCCTCCACCAATGCAGTGCTACCTGCAACGGTTCCGATGCATCAGCACAGAGCCACTCGTTGCGGGACAGCTGTTTCCGACCTGCATAGCCTCGCATATTCGTGCATGTAAGTAACGTGGGGTAGTCAAGATTGAGATTTGGGCAACAAAGCTTCGGGGCTGAGGGTTTGGGAGATTTTGTGTAGCAGTGGGGAGCGATAGTAGTCACGGATCGGTATTTGTAATGATCAGACAGGATGGCTTCGTGAACGCGCAAAAGAGTTTCATTTCATGGCAGTAGTATACACATGTATGCTGATCGAAAGTTGTGAAAAGGGTCGTTGAGTCGTGCTTTCTCGTTGCTTGCGTCTGTTTTCGTCGTATGCTTCGTGATCATGAGTCCTGAGTCATTATCGCTACCGTGTGAATGCCGTACCTAACCCATGCTGTGAATCAAGAAAGTCGCCAAAAAGGAATGTCCACAGAACAAACATCCAAAAGACAGAGAGCAAAAAGAAAAGCTTGTAACACCAGATTGTCGTCAAAGCCGTGCCGGCCCATCTCAGACACACATTCAGCTCGCCGGACGCATCCTTATAACGACATTCTCAGTCACTACCTCAATCCCACCACCGACGATTAGGCACACGCCCATTGTCGCTCAATATCCCAAGCACGTCAGCACTACTCGTCTGCACCCCCCACACCCGCTCAATCGGATCCGCAATCGCCATCCAATCTAGACCTCTGACATCGTACATATCCAGTACTACGCGAACTAGCCACGGCGAGTACATCGGACAACTGGTGTCTTGGTAGAGAAACGGGGAAGTTGGTTCAGCGACAACATCATCCTCACGACTGGTCTGCTGTGCGAACGATAGGGGGTGAGGACGTGGACGACGACGTCGCGACGAGTGCGATGGTGGTGGTGGGTTTGAGAAAAATTCTGTCTCGCTCCCAGCCGAGCTTGGAGAACTTGTCGCTGAAGAAGCGGCACTAGATGCATCGGAGAGAATGGATTCATCGCTCATCTTGGTGTTCAGGGGGAGTAGCATTTGAATGGAGCGCATTGCTCCCTGTGCCGCAGCTTTAATGGCATCGTAGCTTGAAAGTGTGATGAGCGAGCCAGTGGACTTTGACAGCGGCGATTCCTCCGTAGGAGAACTACTGATACGCAATGATGGTGAGTCGAATGATTGTGATCGTATGCGCACTCTTGGCGAAGGAGTACGTGGTAGTGCTATGAGTGGTGCCATGACGGGGCAGTGACTGCGGCCGGATGAAAGAAATCCAGACGAAAGGAGAAAACGCAACGAAGAGGCCTTCCACCGGCCTAACGAGTGTCGGTACCATCAGTAAGGGTTATATCCACAGTAGTCACCTCAGACATGCGGCCGTTTCGCTAGCCCTGCATATCGAATATGCAACCATGCCACGAATTCGGCACCATACGAGGAAGTCACATGCCTTCCGAGTTCCCTCCTTTGAGAAAGGCGTAAACTGCGGGGAATACGGGAGCACCGACGAACAGGAGACAATGATACTGCAGATGCCGATGATCGGGAGAGGTCGATCTGTTGCAGGATGCGTGGGACAGCGCACTCCACACTTGGCGCTTGATCTATCAACCAGATAGGTCACAAAGGACCGACATAATTAGTTAAATATGTGTGAACCTCAGGAGAACATTTTGCGCGCGACAGGCGCCACCGATCGCAGCTTCGATCCACGTTCGTTGTTGTTGTGCATGCTTGTGGGATCAAACGGAACCAACCTAGACACCTTTAGCGGACCGAGCCGATAGCTCTGCTTACCAAAATCAAGAAGCGGTAGTCAGGAAACATAGTGCGCACCGAGGTACTAACAAGCGTGGTGGTGGTGTGACGTGGTGGGCGAAGTATGGCCGCATATGCGACGTTAGTCCTTCATCACCAATTACTAGGCCTATCTAGGCACCATACAGCCATTCCCCCGAGATGGCCAACACGGCCCATCGACTGTCGAAAGCGAGCACACGTCATGTTGGAACAAGTCGAAATTTGAATGTGTGATTTTGGTACAGGCTGTATTCGGCCAACCCTAACCGTGCCGCACCACCTCACTCCATATCGTGCATTGCCGCATGAAGTGTAAGCGTGAAAGCCAATGAAAGCCGTTTGATAAACACCGTAAGTGCACCACCCATTTCGTAAAGGCATGTTCCAGCCCCAGCTGCCCAGCGCAAGCGAAAACCTTTAACCCTTCTTCTTGGAGACACCGACGGTTCGGCCGCGGCGACCGGTGGTCTTTGAGTGCTGACCGCGGACACGGAGGCCCCAGTAGTGACGGAGACCACGGTGAGCGCGGATCTTCTTCAAGCGCTCGAGATCGTCACGGAGCTTGGAGGCGACACCGTTGGCGAGGACCTGGCTGTTCTTGCCATCGACGATATCACGCTGCCTGTTGAGGAACCAGGAAGGAATCTTGTCTGTGGGGTGTCAGTGTGGGACCTTTGCTACGGAAACTGCCATTGCGTACACTGGAGAGGGTTCTGGATGATGGTAACGATACGCTCAAGCTCTTCGGAGGTGAGGTCACCAGCGCGCTTGGTCAGATCGACATCGGCCTTCTTGCAGACCAAGTTGGAGTATCGGCGACCGACACCAGTGATCTTGGTCAAGGCGTACATGACCTTCTGCTTTCCATCGACGTTTGTGTTCAACAAACGGATGATGTATTGGAAGCTGGTAAAGTCAGCACTGCTCTGGTCATACAATTGTGCCTCCGATTCTGTATCGCCCCTATGCGTAGATCTCCGCAGTCGAAAGCCGTCCGCTACCTCGATTGGCCACTTCAGTCCGAACAGCATGTCGAAATCCTCTCTTCGTGTTTGGTTCCCATAATCTTCTTACAACACTTGTTGCATCCATTCATCGTTCTATCCTCTCTATCCTCGGATTGCTGCTGGACTGGAAGGGCGAATCGCGATGTTGTGCGGCTTGAATCGGACCAGGCGTATCGAAGCGAAGGCAGTGGACCGGACAGGAATCTTCAGGCTGTAGTCTGTACGTACTTGGACTTCTCTCCGGAGACGAGCGCTGTAACATTGTCAGCATGTCTCTACTTGGAGTGTCTCGACATCGATCATTGCGACCCCACTCCGCGCGCTGGGGGAGGCGCACTCGGCGCGAATAATGCCAGGGTCGCAACAAGTGATGCAAGTCGACAGTATCCGGGTATACTCACACATGATGGCGGCTTGTCGTACGTCGTCGATGTGGTGTTGTCGATGCTCTGGAAGTCAAAACGGCGGGATCTGAAATGCTGAAATTCGCTTAAGCAAGTGGTGGGAGCGGCACTAGTGCTGACGCTAACCATATCCGTCGCTCCACCCGTCGCAACTCCCCTCTTTGTATTCACCCAGTCTCTGCGACTCTGCGCAATCGTTTCGACTCGCAGTTAAACTCCTTGCACATGACGTCCTGCTTCACCGCTCATGTCGCCATAGCTCTGCAGACAGGATGCTGTGGCTATGAGCCTGTGGCTGTGCACTAGTATCACAGGGTGTCTAGCGATGCATCTCTTCACCCGCTCGACCCCAAGTTGTTGCCTGTGATTCAACCGGTACGTCATTTGTTCTTTCCCAGTTCATCTTATGTAGTCCTTGTTGTCACGATGCCATGATTCCAGCCACATCTCTGTCAGCCTCCACAGGTTCGTGAGGGCGCGAAACTTCTCTAGGACAGCTGCGCCACAATTTTGGCCTCAACAGTTCTCCTCACGTCCAAGTCATTTGCTAGAATTCATGATGCCTAAAATCAGGCGCAAACTATCAGTCGGTGTAGCTGCCTTATATCCACATATAGGCCTGGTTGTTAAAGGTTCTTATCACCCGTGGACAGAACGAGTACTTGATAGCGCCGCCACAACCTATCCCTACCAATCACTCTTCCTCCACACAGCCTGAGGACATACCCGTTCCTAAAAGAATCTTTCTGTCTGCTGTTTATTTACTCTTTTCTCTGACCGGACCATCTCATGCATCAAGCGAAGCATTGTCTGGGGCAATACAGTCGCGGAACTCGATTCATTGCTTAGCAACGGCCGACAACCGGGAAACGTTCGTTAGAGATGGACTCTCAGGCTCCCTCAGTCATCCCAGGTGGATTTTCCAACAGCCTTGGATTTACAGCGGCTCCCCTTCATACGGACGAGCTCGCCAGACATGACACTGCATCGTCTACCGGAAGTGCAAATCGATTGTCTGAAGGCTATTGGGCACTGAACCTTAGCGGCAATTGTTCGAGCTGTCACCACCACCACAATTCTGTGCAGGTGCGTGTTCGTGTATCAGGCGACTCTACTGAGGTCGGTGACGTCCGCTGCGATAAGTGTAAGAAGTTGTGGTTAGCCTTCGGGAAAGGCAATAGCAGGCGATTATCTCTTCTTTCTACGAAGAGCCTAGATCGGGAGTCGCTCGAAGCTGAGACCGAATTCCACAGCACCCTAGTCAATATCATCAAGGCCACCAACCCTATTGCCGCATTGCATCCCACTCTTACGGCCATCCCAGAAGTCGCATCAGTCAGTCCATCACGGGAGACATCCGTGCGGTCGACTGCCCGTAGTCATATCCAACGGCACTCAGCAGCCGTGGGCAGCGAATCCAAGCCAGACTCTTCCGGATTTAGTGGTGCGGTCCGAGCACAAAGCCTCAGCAAGAAGTATACGAACATTGGCAAACTTGTGGTATCCAAGGGCCGGAAGAGCTTTCTTCGTCTCAAAAGGAAGGTTGCAGCAAATTTCCGCACGTCACAAGTCAGTACCGACAAGCTATTGCTCCCAAGCGAGGATCATCCCACTCGAGGCGACCATAGCCAGGTTCAGGTGCCTACCATAGCACTTTCGCCAGCTCAGGCAGATCTAACGGACGCTCACTTAGATCATGATGCCGAATTCAGCGAAGGTTACCCTGATGTCTGCACTTCGTCAACTACCGCTGCGGGTGCGCTAGCTGCGCTCAAAGCGGTCGACCGCCAGGCCATCCAGGCTCTACCTCCATGCGAGCGCTTCGATTGGGGCCGCAGGCAATTGACAGAATTTAAAGCTCGATACACGGGATCTACCACCTTGGCCAGTCTTCCTGTGATGAGTGATGTCGGAACTCAAGCTAACGCTTCTGAGGACTTGCTCTTGCTTCGACCACTTGTTAGACGTCACTCTGCCTTGGCCTATGTTGGAAACATCTTCGGAACTAATGAATACTGGGATACCTTCCGGGGAAGTACCCATACTCTAGATAGTCGGCCATTCAGCATGAGCGAAACGAATCTTTCGGACGCTGATACCGCTGTTGAACGAATGACTATGGCTCCTACACCACATCAACTGTTCATCGAGAGCTTGCAAAGAGATCGTCGTGGCTCAGGATCTTCTCGTCCTCTCTCGATACATAGTATCATGAACGACTGGCAGCAAACACGTCGAAACCGAGGGGAGGCTCGCTTATCCATTGATTCGGCTGCGACTGGGAATGCTGTCAGAAACATTACTACCACGCGAGGGCGTGCAAGTAATCGTCTCTCCCGCAGTTCGATGAACAGAACATCCTCGGTCTACGGTACAGAACCGCAAACTCCGCGCGCCCAATTCCACTGAACAAAGAGACTGGATATACGGAGGTACCTGGACGTGTAGACCCGCCTTCTATTCCATCACTGATGTCCGAAGTCGATGTGAGTCCATAGGATTCCTACGGTGTCACGGGGCTGGATGGGCTCCAAGCATCTGTTTCGTGGTGTTGCTTCCCAAGTCGGATTCATTTTCATATACGACATCGTTCGTCTTATTCCAACACGTTCTCTTCGGCAGTTGCGTCGCTACATCACGAGTTTCCGAATTTTCGCTCTCTAGTGTTACGAGTCAAATGGGCTAGGACGGAATCTTTCAACTACGAACATAGTTCGCCATGTGTTCGTTCGCCCAGAGTTTCCTTAAGTACAATCGGATATTAGCGTTCTAGAGACTTATAAATGAAGCGTTTCTTTTTTTCGAGAGAACATTTTCTTCTAAATCCTGTCCGTTGTCACAATACCTCAACGCCATTGGTCTAATCGACATGCTGGTACCAAAACGCGGGTATGACGCAGTTGAGTAACGCTGTATTATATCGTGGTGGCAGTATGTTCCCTAAAAGCCTGTATTCACTGTGTACAGCGTAATTAACACCATCGCTTCGATACCTCTACGCAAACTCTCAAAAAAAAGCCTAAACTATCCGTCATTGCTTCCTACCAATCGTCAATCATATCATTAAACTCTTCACTCTCCACATCCATGACTTTCCTGGCAGCCTCACTTCCACTAACAGGTAGCATCTCCAGTCCACCATCTTCGTCATCTGTCTTCTTGAAATCTTTTGGCACCTCTTCGGGGTCAAGAAGACCGACCTGGAACAGTACAGAAGCTTGGTCCCAGTACACCCTCTCGGACCATATCTTGCCCGCTCTGAAGCCTACAATGCTCACCACCACTATCTCAACTTTCTGGTTCGTGGGCTCAACGCCAGGAAGGATCCACGGCATTTGGCAGGTATGCTTGAATTGTATGTAGAGTTCGTCTACGATTTGGTCGACGCCGACTGTGCGCGAGATGAGCCGCATGTGCATCGATGGTGGAGAGGTTTTGAGGAAGTAGTCACGGTAAAAGCGCTTCAAGTCCGGAAGTCCGCTTCCACCAGTCATGGTTGGTGTGAAGTTTATGTAAGGCGTAGGCTTTTTAGTGTAGGTTTCTAGGAGTTTATCGAGGGATTTGGGACGGTACTTTTCTGCTTGGTGTCAACTTTCATACGAATGAAGGCAAGGGGTGACTATACGCACGTTCTTCGTTCTCCTCCAGTACCCGCTCCAAATCCACTTCGGCACTGAAACCCCGACGAACTGTACTCAAACTTCTACTCCAGGCGAGCGCATCAGCGACGGCATCGTACTCATCCAGGTCATGCTCTGCAAACCCTGCATCCACACCTTCGTATGTAAAGCAAGGATACAAGATTTTGTCCTGTAAGCCTCCTGCGCCTATGCCAGGTGTAACACGCTTCTGTACCGTTTTCCGCTTGCCCTGTATACCCAGGACTTCTGGGCGACGCGTAACGCCTACGGTATTGTCGTTGCCGGATGTTCCCTCAGCAAGATGCACGAGCACGCGAAAAGAGGATGTAAAGCGATGTCGCGTATCGGGGATGGATGTTGGGTAGTAAGCGATGAGGGAGCAGAGTTTCGAGGTGGCTGTTTTGGGTTCCGAGAAAACGTCTAGACACACGGCTGCAGCATCACCGAAGGCTGGACAGATACAGTCAGTACGTGTTTCGGCCGGTGATTAGGCGCATGACATGCGCCAGGCTGTGAGGGGCTTGTATACCTACGATGGCGTACCGTTCCCCAATGCCCATCTTGTCGCCTAGTTTATGAAGCGTTTGCACATATTGCTTCCCGCCTTTTCCGAAGGGTATGTATTCCACAATGAAGCCTTCGTCGCGCCATGCCTTCATCGTCTCGATGTCGAACTCGGTGTCTTCGGCGGTGATGTACAGCACAGGCGTGCTGCTCCTAAACGACAGCCAGCCATTGCGGTCGGCAAGAAATTGTTGCGCCATATCGTGGTTCAGAGTCGTGGTCGCAATGGTATGCGCGCTCACGCGATGGCTGTGGTAGCTCCACTATTGGCAAGCGTAGCTATCCCGGTTTCGTGTTGGATCCGTCCGACGATGGATGAGATGTTATCGACAGCGTTTCGCGATGCACGATGTCAGGTCGGGTCCTCGCAGACTGGCAATGGCAAAATGATCATGCATGTAGCGGCGCATTGTCGGTGTGGGCTCACATGAGTATTGTTGAAAGCTGGTTATTTGAGTGGCTCCAGTGGAGTCGCGCCGGAGTCCTCCATATCGTGCATGACGTAGGGCCTATAAGCCTCTCCCAGCTAAACCGAAAGAGGCGTTGCCGTCTGCGTCGCACCTGATCTCGTTCATCGTCCTGGAAAGTTGGCCTAGGTAAACACTGCAGATGGTCACGAGATTTTTAGATTTTATCAACATGCCCTCGACAACCCATTGGCTGTACACAATGTGAATCGCAGTTGTGGCAGGCTGTAGCAGCTCCCGAGCCAATCACATCGCCCTGGTGCCTGATTCGTAACTAGGATGGACGACAGTCAACAGATACCATCACGCCCTCCAGTTTCTTCTTCTCTCACTTTGTCTTTTATCATTGTCATATGTTGTGCTACAAGATGAAGCGTACGGCTAGGTCAGATCCGAATCGCTCCGACCTCACAGCAGCGAAACGACGGCGCACGTACGATTACATCCCGCTTGATATACGACATCTTACTAAAACTTTGTAGCGTGCCAAATCCAGCTACAGACCGTCGGTTCTGGGGCCTGAGCTGCGAGGATAGCGCTCGGGTCGTTGATCTCTACGACGAAGGGAGGCTGCTCATAGCGGACTACAACAAAGCTCAACAAGAAGTCGAGGCTAGGCGGAATCTGCTCGAGGAATCTGCGAGAGGGCCTGGTGAATGGGACTTTATGTCTCGCTGGGACTTCGATTTCGAATACGAGTTCGATGACACTGCAGACGAAGAGGAACAGCTCAGACACGCTAAACTCAAATATATTATGGACAAAGATACCGAGCTCTGTAATCTCGTAAGAGATCTAGAAGCCGCCAGCTATTCGATTGATCGTATCGCGACGGCTTGCGCCGATCTGCAGCTATGTTCATCGCTTACAGCAATCATTCTCGCCAAGCTTCCTCGCGAGCTTCGAGACCATGTCTACGATTATCTCTGGGCAGGAGAGCACGTCGAGAGCATGGATAAGGCTATCTCGTTTGTTCCTCGACACTATTTCTCAGATGAAGCTGTCATCAACGCACCAGAGCTGCCTGTGCCGCGTTTCGCGAACGTCACATTCGTTGGCCTAGAATTCGCATCTGAAGCTGCGACTCGGTACTTCAGAGTCTTGTCAAGTGCGGAACTTGACTACCGTTACGTACGTGCCAATCTTGAACGCAACCGCTTTGGTCCCATGACATTCGTGGTCAAGAACGAAATTCGGCGCCTTGTGATGACGATTGATGAGAGCGCTGGGACTATCTGCCAAGGTACAAGGATAGCTTGTGAAGCTCTCAACGACAGCATGAACAGCCTGCTCGTGTTCAAAGATCATCAAAACATCAGCATCGAGATTTATTTGGAAGCGGGCATGCAATGGAGCCTTGCGTTCTACCAGGCTCTCGAAGTCATCAAGCCAGTGTTCATGACACTTCGCGAAGCCAACATAGACATCAAAGTCCTGGGTTACGACTTCTTCAGCACCACCGAAGACGATGATACTGACATCTTTTCCGAACAACTCAACCACTATCTCACAGCAGGTAAACCTGAAGAATGGCTCGACATGAAAGCCAGAGAAGTCAAAAGCGTACCACGAGGACTGCTTCGGCAGCGGTGCAAACGAGTAAGAAGCTCAGAACTTGTATAGAGAGTGAACTAAGAATGTGTGTAGACACTGAAGATCATGCGAAAGAACCTTGAGTTCTACACCCGGAACAGTCGCAAGGCCACAGGGGCTGCTACAGCGAGCTTGTGATTATGTGGTAGTGGTACCGCAGTGGCAGATGGAAAACCTCAGGGTCTAGATCTGGTAGCGAACACTTATTTATTTCCTCAAATCGAAGATACTGGCACGCCCAGGACAATTGTAGGATTATCATGAATCACCACAGCACTAGGGTAATACCATCTGAGCTGAAACTACAGCTTCGCTCTGGGCGCTTCACCATCATGGTTCCATCCTGGCATATCCGCTAAATCCTTGGCACGCGCCGCCCTTCGTGACTTCAGCGCGTCGCCAGTGCCTGGGCGCCATCTCCATGCATGTGCTAGGTCATCTGATAATTTACCTTCTAGCAGCTCGACCACATGCTTACCAATGTTAGGTAGAAGCTTGAAGGTGTGACTACACATGGTATTAGCAACGTGTGGAAACGTTCAGTACAACAGAACCAAGACTTACCCACTGTCACCCGTGGCCAGAATAAAGTTCTTCCACTCAGGATGTTCACACATCAACAGTGCTGCATCTGCTGTATCGGTACACCAACACAGATGCCTGTTGAACAGTTCCTTCTCGGTAAATTTGGGCAGAAACGTTGCGATCGCCTTGCGGATACTGACCTCCGAGGCGTCCGGGTAGGTATCTGAAGGGTGTTTTGCGGCAGATCTAGGTACAGAAATAAGTTTTGGAGAAGATGCTCCAAAAGGTTGATGCTGCTTGAAGCGCGTAAAACCCGGAAACTCGTCACAGACTTTGATGACGCCGTGTTCATCGGGCTCGAAGAAGAAGCCCACGTCGCCATTGTAGACTACGGGAACGTTCTTGTATTCTGCGGCCTCACTCGGAGACAGTTGAATGTGAGCGTATACCCAGGCCTTTACATGTTAGATGTGCGTGTTTAATGATTGAGTTGCAGCAATATACCTTCGACACACATTGGTCTTGAAGATCAACCAATGTAGGACTCCATGCACCAGCCGCCAAAACCACCTTGTCAGCATAGTATTTTGTTCCGTCGATCGTCTCAACGCCAATACAAACGCCCTCGGCAAGAAGAGGTTGTTTGAAAGAGCCTGCTCCGCCAAAGCCAAACTTGACGCCTTTATCGCGCAGAAATCCACCGATAGCGTTGATGGCTTTTGCTGCTGCGAGCCATCCGCCGTCTTGGCTAAAGACGGCTTTCCATCCCTTGATCTGTTCGCGATCGAGAAGCGGCATCTTCTCCAGGATCTTATCTTCCGAGTCTAGCCATTCTGTAGTCGCCTCCAGACCAGCGTTCGCATCGAGCAGGGCCTGGTAAGCTTGTTTGAGATCCGCAAGTCCTTTCTCGCCATGCGCGCAGTCAAGCTATAAGATCCGTTAGCCTTGAGTCTGCTCATACGTTTTTTACGTGTTGTCACTCACCCGCCCGGTCTTATGAAAGTACTCTTTAAACAAATCGTCTTCTGTCCACATCTGCCTTGCCTCTAAGCTCAGCTGCAAATCCACCTTGTTCCGCAAGCGGATGCCCATGATTTTGTTCAAGTCATTGCCAGCTGATTGGGATGATGGGATCGGGTAAGTGTCCAGAACTGTGATATTCGATGGTGTGTATCCTGTGCGTACAAGATGAAGGGCTGTTGAAGACCCAATGGTACCGCCACCACCCACTACGATGACGGAAGTATTGGCCCTGGTAGGTGCCATGTTGGAGTAACAATGTCTATCACGCTTGAGACTTCTCGCGTACTGGAGTGTCAAAGAGCGATGCCGGAAGTCGTTATCAGTACCGACCCACGATGTTATCCCGCCGGTTAAGTATCGATCAAGGCTGCACACGCCACCGTTAGAATGATACGATGGCGACCCATCTCGCACGCGCCAGATGCGAACTCAGGAAGTTTCGATTAAGTAATTGAGGCCTGCCGTCCCAAGTATCGCCGGCCCTCCTCGCTTGGCGATCCCGACTGTTACAGTGTCCAAACAGGGTTAGGCTGGCGGGCGTCAGTGGTGCGTAAAGCCGCGGCTATCTCTGTTCCCATCCAGCTTGCGCACCGAGCAAATGCTGGTCTTCCTTGAAACTTTGCATCGCGATAGCAGAAATGGGTCGATACAGCTGCACTGCGATATCAACAACCCCGAACTGTTACGAGCGCAGTACTCAACCCGCGGAGCATCTTGCGTCTGACTCGCATGCTGTAACCCAAGCGTAGCAACCCGATATCTAAGCCTTGCAAAGCCTACGTTCCATGTCTAGCGCGTGCTTGCCATCCCTTAACTATCCTAGCTTAGAACCTCCACTTTTCCCGACTGTTCGCACTTCCATGTTCAGCCTAGCCTGCATTCTCACCCAGACTGCCCTCTCCCTCGGACACCCATCTGCCACCGGAGCCATCGACTCCACAAGTCGCTATCAGCTGGACCCATCGGCGGGAACGACTCGCTTTACCCCAGCTTGGGGTAATGTAGGCCCGAAATCCACAGATAAGCCGGGATGCTAGATGCGTGGATAGACGGCAGGTGGGAGATATGTGAGGGGATGTGGTATATATAAAGCTCGCGTGCTATGCTTTTGGTTTCACTTCAGCTCGGAGCTCAGCTCACATCTGTCTCTATTCGTTTCTGGTCCTGCCAATAAGAGTCTTCTGAGATGTCTAAATTCGACGCTGCCCCTCCAAATACACATGCTGGTGGTAATGACGATGCCCTTCGCACAAAGGGCAGCGATCCGCTCAACGCTCCTCCCACGTATGAGGTAGCCGATGAAAGAGTCAACATGGAAGAGTATGCTAGGACAGTGCCAAGATGGAAGAGAATCTGGCAACACAGTTTGACACAAATGATGTTACTCAGTGTGCAGGCCTTCTGTGGCCCTGCCATGGCTGATGCTATCGCCGGTAAGCTTCCTATCGACGCATCAAATGTAGTGATTTAAGTTAAGAAGATTCCAGGTCTCGGTGGAGGTGGTCTCGCAACCCCTCAAACCTCGAACATTGCGACGGCTGTCAACTACACAATGCTGGCTGTCTGCTGTGCCCTCGGTGGACCCATTGTTAACAAACTTGGAACAAAGTGGGCATTGGTCATCGGTGCTTGCTCGTTTCCAATTCGAGGCTCTTCATACTACTGCAATTCCAAGTTTGGAAACCAGTGGTACCTGATTTTAGGTGGCTTCTTCACTGGCATTGGCACCGGCACTTGGTAGTAAGTGTCTCTGTAAGAATTACATGTAAGCCATACACTGACTTAGTACCTCTGTATTTAGTGTAGCTGAGTCGGGCACCATTATGTCTCTTGCACCATCCGGATCTCGTGGCAAATACTTAGCTCTTTGGATCGTTGCTCGAAACTTGGGGCAGCTAGTCGGCGGTGCTATCAAGTGAGTCTTCTCGATGTGGAACCTACACAGCGATAGCTGACCTTAGCCCTACAGTCTGTCGAAAAATCACGAGAAAGGTGTAGTCGGTGGTGTAACACCCGATACATATGTCGCTTTCTTGATTATCGAATGCATGGCCTTGCCCTTTGCCTTCCTCATATCCCCTCTTGAACGAGTCGTACGCTCGGACGGAACGCGTATCCTAGTATCCGAGAAAATTGGCACCAAGATGGAATTCAAACAGATCAAGATAACTATGACCTCAAAGCTGATCCTACTATCTGCTTTCTGGGCTATATGGTCTTTCTTCTACAGGTTCGTCAATCTTGCCAGATACTGACATGAACACCTGCTGATAAGGCGTTAGTGGTACATGGTCCACTTATCTTGGTACCTACTTCAGCGTCCGCGCCCGCGCACTCTCCTCCCTTATCTCGCCTTTCTTTTGCATCGTTGGATGCTTCGGTTTGGGCTTCATACTTGATCTCAAGGGTGTCAGTCAACGACGTCGCGCACAGATTGGTCTCTTCACGGTCGTGCTCCTCAACCTTGGCGTGTACATCTGGTCGATTGTCATGCAAGCTCGTTTCAACAGCAACAACCCCGGAAAGATCGATTGGGACGATTCGTTGTATGCGCGTTCCTTCTTGCCGTACTTCTTTGTTCAAACCACCGGTCCTTTGTGACAGTCGTATATGTACTGGTTACTGTCTTCTTTTGCAACAGACGCTCAAGGTATGCCTCATTACCTAGTAGCTCTAACAGATCAGAGACTGACAAGATATAGCCAACGTACGCAATGGTGCAGCTTTCCGCTGTCTTGAGGCCATCGGACAAGCCATCTCGTACGGCATGAACACGCAGATCAAGACATCGCCTCTAATCGGATTCTGCGTCACATTCGCATTGATGGCTCTTGCTCTAGGCCCGATGCTGGTACTGGTGAATTCAACACCAGACCGCATCCCTGCGGATGTGATTGCGGAAGAGCAGTGTCGCCAAGAGAAGAAGATAGACAATGTTGAGGTTGAGACCAAGGTATGAGCCTGCCCAGAGAAGTCTGGTTCGACGAATTGGGAACGGGTCCTTTCAGACAAACACGATATAGACGTGAATACAATATTTGACGTAATTCTGAGCCTGATGTTCTGAAAATTGTGCTCGCAACTCCAAATTCGTCTTTGTCAACGGGGCGTAAGGGAGAAACACGTAGACAAGCCGTGAGCCACTGGTCATCTAGCTGCCTCTCCGTCATCAACGGGGCGTCTTGTATGAAAATGAGCTTCTCCTCTTTATGCATGGCGTTATCAAGTGCTGACATGCCATAATGCAAGTTAGATTGTTTTCTACGCTACCTTTTGCCAATACAAGCATACACACACGGCCTGTGTATGAAAGGTCGACGTAGTTGATGAGCTCAGCACTAGCTGAATGCGGAAGTCACACAATCTCAGATCAAGGTAACACAAACAATCGGAGAAAGACGTACAGAATCGCGTAAGCTGATACGTTTGAGCAGATCAGAAGCTAAGGCTGTGCTTACTGACTTAGCTGGCTATTCTGCCGGTATTTACACGATGCTGACAATGATCAAATGAGGTGTGAACGATTGAGAGTATATCAAGGTGCATCTGCACCGGAATCTGCGTTCGGACTTTGCTCTGTACCATTGCAATTTGTCTTATCTTCAATACAACATTATGGGTTCTATAGCAGAGAACGGAGTAGAGCATCCTTCGGGCCAACTCATAGTGCATGCTATCGAAGAGAAGGCGAGATGGATACCAAGCAACATGTTCATGAGATACGCGTTGGAAGACTGGGAGCAGGATGGTTACAAAACAATTACGTGGAAGCAGTATGCCAACGCCATCGACAAGATGGCTTTCTGGTTTGACGAGCAGCTCGGAAAGGCGGTAGATCGCGAAACGGTTGCTTACTTTGGGCCGAACGATCCCCGATATGCCATCCTGGTACCGGCGATTGCTAAAAGTCGACGCAAGGTAAGTGTTGATTTTTAGAATGTGAGTTTTTGACTGACGACTCTTGTAGTTACTGGTTCCAGATGGCCGTGTGACCAACGAGGGGCTGGCGGGATTGGTGGCGTTGACCAACTGCAAAGTTTGGCTCTATGCAACAGATGATCCTGCAGGACCATTGGTTAAACCGGAGTCGAGCTTGAAATTATGTGCAGTGCCGTCATTGGAGTGGATGCTCGACAATGAAGGGCAGGAGCGCTACCCATATGAGACAACCTTTGAAGAGGCCAAATGGGATGAGATAGTCATCATCCATACATCCGGTACTACTGGTAAGTCAAGCAGAACGCATTCAAAAGCCACAAGCTCATATTTCTTCAGGCGATCCTAAACCCATCTTTCATACCAACGGGATGTGGTCCGCGCTGAGAAACGTACCCATACTTAGCCGAAGACACTGGCCTCGAGGCATCGTGTATGAAAGCTGGATCGGAAAGACAGCTCTGAATCCTTGTCCACCGCAATGGGTAGCCGGCCTGCATGCGATGATCATGGCGCCAGTGTTTCTCGATGCTCCATGTGTGATGATGCCCAGAGGCGAAGTTACCCTGACTCCCGCCCTGTTCAAGAAGATTACTTCGATGAACAAGATCGATGGCATGAAGTGTCCGCCCTTTACTATTGCCGGCCTCTACGAAGATCCAGTAACCAGAGAGATTTTGAAATCGCTGGAGTTCGTCGTATACATTGGCGCACCCTTGGACCGAGCGATTGGGGACGACCTCTATCAGCATACGCGATTAAGCCCAGTCATCGGATCTACAGAGACTGGAGACCAGATTGATCTACGACCAGCGGATAGGAGCCTTTGGTACACGCACGACTTCGTTCCGGAGAATGATCATAAGATGGTGCCTTTTGATACGGAGGGCTTGGACAATCTTCACGAGCTTATCCTCGAGAATGCTGAGGATGGTCGTGCCAACCCTTTCCAGCTAGCTTTCTGGAACTCAGGACATCGGTACTTGAAGCGTATTGAAACTAAGGAGCTGTACCGACCTGTCAAAGACTCTGACGGTCGCACACGATGGGCATTCTCTGCTCGCAAAGATGACTTGACCAAGTTGGACTGGCTGGCGAAGTTCCATGCCCAGGACATTGAGAGCCGGATTCTGCAACACAAGGAGGTGCAGAACGTGGTGGTGGGCGGAGAGGGTCGTCCTGCGCCGTACGTTATTGTGCAAGTAAAGGAGGGAGCATTGGATGAGAAGAGCGAGGCGCAGCTGCTTGATGAGCTGTATGATAGCGTAATTGCTGGCGCCAACAAGAACGATATCGACGAAATCATGATTCCGAGGGAGACGGTTATGGCCGCGACGAAAGAGAAACCGCTCAAGGTTAATTTCAAGCAAGTGGTGCAGAGGAGGGCTATTGAACAGGACTACCTGGAGGAGATCGAGCAGGCGTATCTGCAGTTAGAGGGAGCCAGAAGGACTTAGTTTTGTCTGAATGACACTTGACGCGAAATCTAGCCAACTCTTCTCCGTTGCTTGTTGTTTGATGATGGTGCTTTAAGTCGAGTCAGCCAAACCTAGGAAAGCGCGTCCACGGCAGCCACAAAACGCGCTAGCTGTGAACCTCGGCATATTGAGGTAATGATGTCGGTCGTTGCGGTTGACTTACTCCGCATTTCATGGAAGAGCGTCCATAAACACTGAGCTCTCTTCTTTGGTGAAATTTTTACGGTCCTTAATCTACATTGATAGTACAAGCGATCTCACAAGCATAATGTCCTACTCTAAGCGCATCGACCAGATTGCAGGCCATCTCAACTACCCTAAGGGTATGTTGGCTGGCCAAACTGCCATTATTACAGGTTCTGGACAGGGAATTGGCGCTGAGGCTGCAAAGCTGTTTGCGAAAGAGGGTGCGAAGGTTGTAGTTGCTGATGTAGATGCTAGTGGGTTGATGCAAGTATCTTGAATCTCCAAATACCAGCTAACAGCTCGCAGAGAAAGCGGGCTCTGTAGCCGCAGAGATCAACGAATCTGGTGGCAGCGCCATAGCTGTGGCAGGCGACGTTCTCGACGATGCCTACATCAAGAAGCTCATCTCTGAAGCCGCTGAGTTTGGAGGCGGCAAGATCCACATCATTGTGAACAATGCCGGCTACACATGGGACGGTGTGATCCACAAGATGACGGACAAGCAATGGCACACTATTGTCGACCTGCATGCGACAGCGCCATTCAAGATTGTGAGGGCTGCAGCACCGTACTTCAGGGTCAAGGACGGCGAGCCCAGGAACATCATCAACATCTCAAGCACAAGTGGTGTAAATGGCAACGCGGGACAGATCAATTACGCGCTGGCCAAGGCAGGTGTTACTGGTATGACCAAGACAATTGCCAAAGAGTACGTCCTTATCATCTTTCCCCTACTATGTCCCGCCTAACAATGTCCAGATGGGGCCCTCAATTCGGCGTGCGCGCAAACACGGTTGCTTTCGGCCATATTCAGACGCGCTTGACGGCGGCGAAGGAGGCTGGCGCCTTCATCACGACACCCGACGGCGAGAAGGTAGCGCTGGGTATACCACAGGCACAGAAGGCGGGTGCTGGTCAGGGCCAGGAGCACATGGACATTCCGCTGAGGAGACCTGGTACGGCGACGGAGGCCGCGAGTGCCGTGTTGGCCGTGGCGAGTCCGCTGTTCAGCTATGTGAACGGGGAGACGATCAAGGTGACTGGAGGCAGGAATATGTAGAGAAAGTGCAAGACTCGTGCGACACTTGGCAAACTCAACTCCCCTCGTAGCTCAAACACTTGTTGTGGTGATGAAGTCGCAAAAGACAGTGGCATGGTTTCAACTACCAAGGATCTTGGACAGGGTCTCGGCGCGCGTGTTCCGCTCCGCTATCCCCAGATGCATCTGCCACCAGTCTGCCGCAACATCCAGACAAGACGTAGCCCCTCGTCGACTTTCTTCTTGCGTGTATTCCTATATTCTGCCGTCACTCCTTAGATCCGTCCACCATGTACATGCGCAATCGATAGCCCATGTCACCAATTACTCTCTGAAGCATCCGCATACCTAGTTACCCATCATTCGCTCTCGCGGACCATTCGCCGCGGGCGAGCATCCCCTACCACGACTTCGCGCAACACGTGTACGACGACGACACCCTCTCCCTGCCACTAGCTCGCCATGAGCGACGAGAAGCATGGCTACGTCCGCGAGCCATCACCACCGCCCATCCCCACATACGACGAGGCAACCTCGTCGCGCAATGTCCCTGCGCGCCTGGGACCCAACGAGACCAGCGACGATGCCGAGCGGCAAGGCCTGCTGAGCCCGGATGTCCGCGTCCAGTCGGATCCGCGCAGGCGTAATGGATACTACCAGGCTCCTTCAGTGCAGTCGGTAGACGACGATGGCGACTCGGATCTCGGGAGTCCGGTGCGGGAGAGCCAGGACGAGGACCTGCGCCAGACCATGGAGGAGATGGATATCCTGGACCCAGAGGCCGTCGAAGAAGGACGGGCGAGGCGCAACAGATCAAGAGGGAGGTTCTCGAAACGCTTCTACAGTATCAGACATTCACTATCCAGTTGGAACCTGCCCCGGATACCCTGGCCGAGCTGGCGTCCCAACTTCAGCGCTGTGACGGACCATATACCCACCATACCAGAAGAGTACAAGCCAGGATGGTCCATCATTGCGCGACTGTTCGGTCTCATCTTGATCATAATCCTCGTCTACTTTCTGGTCGTCAGCGAGGTGGTGCCCATGGGCGGTGGATTCGGCACCCCATTCAACCCCGAGTGGGTACGGTCGACGGCCATGGGGAGCGTGGAGAGCTGGAGAATTGAGAAGAATCTCGAGTATATCACAAGCTACGACCACATAGGCGGAACCGAGGGAAGTTACGTGCTGGGCCAGTGGATCGAAGGCAAATTCAAGGACGCACACATGGATACATATACCCATGATGAGTATGCTAGACGTCCGAGGCATTGTTGAGCCCCACGCTGACTTGAGCAGATACTACGTATACATGAACTATGCGAACAAGGGCGGCCGGAAAGTCGCCATTGTGGATCCACCGGAGAAGAAATGGGAAGCCAAACTCGAAGAACCGTCCGTCTTCAATCCAGCCAAAGCGCAAACGCCCGCCTACCACGCTCTGTCCGCGAGCGGGAACGCTACCGGACCTCTGATATACGTCAACTACTGCGACAAGAAAGACTTCAAGCGGTTATGGGATAGCGAGGTGGACGTGCAAGGTGCAATCGTGCTTTGCCGATACTACGGCACACAACCAGACCTAGCCATGAAAGTCAAATATGCGCAAGACGCTGGAGTCGCCGGTGTCTTGGTATACTCGGACCCAGCAGACGACGGCTTCAAAAAGGGAAATCCCTGGCCTGATGGCAAATGGCGACCTGGTGACAGCGTGCAACGAGGCTCGGTTGCACAGACAAACATGATCATGGGAGATGTTCTTACGCCTGGACGGCCGAGTGTGAAGAAGGTAGAGCGTATGCCGCGAGACAAGAACCCAGCATTACCCAAGATCCCAAGTCTACCACTTTCCTGGAAGGATGCGCAGAAACTCCTCAAGTCGCTCAAAGGTTCAGGCGAGGAGCTGCCGGATGAGTGGGTTGGCGGTGTACCGGATGTTGGCGACAAATGGTTCTCTGGTCATCCAAAGACTTCTCCAAAGGTGTTCCTGCAAAACGACCAGGATGAGGTCGAACAACAGCGCATTACCAACGTTTTCGGATCTCTCAAAGGCAGCGAAGATCCCGCTAGCAAGATCGTAATCGGAAACCACCGCGACTCCTGGTGCTTCGGTGCAGCAGACCCGGGCTCTGGCACGGCTGTTATGCTCGAAGTCGTTCGTGTACTGGGCGAGTTGCGTACTCAAGGGTGGCGACCCCTCCGCACTATCGAGTTTGCTTCATGGGACGCTGGTGAATATAACAGAATCGGCTCCACAGAGCACGTTGAAGCCAACGTCCAAGCCCTTCGCGATAGCGCTATTGCTTATCTCAATGTCGATGTGGGCGTGACAGGTGACAAACTCTGGGCCAACGGCTCCCCCATCTTCCAACATGCCTGGACGCGCGTGCTCGACCGACTGTCCGATCCCCACGAGAACAAGACTTTAAAAGAACTCTGGGAGACCTCAGACTCTAAGATCGGCAATCTAGGGGCCGGAAGTGATTACGTCGCCTTCCAGTCCATTGTCGGTACCTCCTCGCTCGATTTCGGCTTCACTACTAAAGAAGGCCAATCAAACCCCATCGCGCGCAGCTGCTACGAGACGCTCTCCTGGATGCGCAAATACATCGACCCCTCCTTCTCCTACCATGCACTGCTCACCCAACTCTGGGTCCTCCTTATCCTCGAGCTCGCCCAAGAGCCCATCATCCCCATGAAGATTGACGACTATGCCCGCTCCTTGCAAGAAGAGGGCCAAAAGCTGTTGGACTGGACCGAGAAAGTGAGTGGTGGTGGAGAGTACGACATTGAGATTTTTCAGCCCCTGGTAGACAGCCTTAGTATGTTCAAGAAGAAGGCAGAGGCATTTGGGCGTTGGGAACAAACTTGGTATAACCAAGTTTATGCGACTGGTGGCTTTGAGAGCAGTGGTGTTACCATACAAAGAGTCGCACATAACGGAAGAATTGCGGGTTTTGAGACCGATTTGCTTGATCTTGCAAGGGGCAAAGATGACAAGGGGCCTCATGGTGTAAGTTCCACTCATTCTTTCACAAACATGGCCAACATCGACTAACACACGCATAGCTCCCCAACCGCGACCAATACAAACACGTCATCTTCGCCCCCGATCTTAACAACGGCCTAGAAGCCAGCGTCTTCCCTTTTGCACGCGAGGCAATCGAGAAGAAAGACTGGGACGCCGCTGCCAAAGCGATCAAAAAGACGGCTGATATACTGAACCGCGCGAGCGACAGGCTCGGCTGAAATACGTATATGTGTGTATAGCAGAGTTGCATTTACATGGTGTTTTGGGCGTAATGAAAGAATGGCAACATTGCATCATTGGTTTGGGGGTCCATCTCGTATGTAGTGCTGGGCTTCGGCTTCATATGTTGGTATTATATTGATGTCAATTTTGGTGAACATCACCATCACCATTAGACAATTACGTCTAGTCATCTCGTCTCATATTGTACTATCCATATTAGTTATGCCTTATTGTGTTGATGGCGCATACAACCCCTTCTCTTTCTCGAGTTTCGCATTCTTCCTCCACCACCTCGCTTCTTAAGATTGACAACATACAAGGCGATGATATGACTTCCTCAAGAAGGATTGAAATATCGTAACGTGTTTCTCTCGACGTCTCTGGTGTCGACTCCGGCCTGGACGATTGGAAGAGAACGCAAGTTTATGAACGTGGTGAAGGCCGGTCTCATCATCCTGATAATTTTCTTGCATCAAGATAGTGTCGACTCTGATTGATCTAATGCGTCTGAATGGGCTCTTCCAAGAGAACCTGCTACTTGACAATGCATATATCAAACTATGAGAGCTTTGGGATCATCGAGGAATACTGATCCCGAGTGGTATTTGAACATGGCGCACTGTCGACTCGCAAGTCGTAATATTTAGTGCCGGGAGCCATCTTAGCAATCGGCGATCTAGTGGCTTTCGAACGTTCGATGGACTCTACTGTGCTCTCGGTTAGTCGTCTGCGACAGTGGTTTGGTGGTTAGAACGAATGTCTTCCGTAGCAATCTCTCGTTGTGTGCAGCCGAAAGTTAGTTTGAAGGTTTCGTGATGCTTTTACTACGATGCTTAAGCTTGTTTTGATTGTGGGGTATAAATCTCAAAAGTGCTAGCAGCCCGTTGAAATGGTAGCTGGGTAATCGTACGAGTAAGGCCAGTGCAAATCTCCACGTTGTGACTGTCCGAAGCGAAGCCTCTGTCCTAGTCGAGAACCGCCGCGGCTACGACCGAAAAACGTGGAGTCAGCCAGGCGCTAGAAGCACTAGTAGGTGACTAGTTCTTACGTACAGTCCAGCGAACACTCGGCCGCCCCGACAAGCTCCTCTCACTATGCTGAATAAAGGGCTTCATCCATCGGTTCACCGTTCAGCGGCTCGACTGACGCTGCCTCATGAGTTCGAGTGCTTGATGTCAGGCACCGCACCAGCCGGCACATCCACGTAAGACGCCATTCGACTTCCAGACCGAACAAACAGATATCCCCAGCCTGTGAGCAAAACGTATGCAACAACATTCATCAAGTACCGGTCTAGCATGCCGCTAAGTGATGCGCTGCACAACACACTTCTCGCTTCGAACACAAAGTGAGCCAGTGAAGATGAAAGCGCTCTGAATTCGATACAGCCAGCACGCCCGAAACACCTCATCGCGTTAGCGTTCAGCCTTAGCACCCCTGAGCAAATCAGCCCATGTACTACCAGCACCGCTTGGGATAATCCACTATTTTTACTCGCACAACAGCGAAGCCGGCTGACTAGACAAACAACATGCCCATGACGCCCAGCCTCGTGGCTTGCGTCGTTGGCTTCGGAAAAGATGTAGTGTCGCTGTATCTGCTCGATGGAAAAGCCACCAGCTGAAGTTTTGGCACGATGTGGACGCTTGCCGGCCTAGAATCGCTCGACATGGGGAACTATGCTCGCTTCTTTGCTTGGAGAAATCGATGACAGGTCATGAGACGATTTGTATAAGGAGACCGCTACGCAGCGATGGTGTTGAAATGAAACCACGTCTTCGAAGCGCTGCAAACGCACTCACACTCGTTCCATCCTCATTCAGCTCGGCCATATACTATTCTAGCTCACTATAGTGACCGTTGTTCAAACTTCCTTCTACTATCGTTATTCTGCTCTGTTGCGTCAACCAACCTCATATTAGCCAACGCCAAGCATCTTCTTTCGATCGCAATGTCCGGACCAGAAAGCAAACTCGGTGGTCTTTCCACCAGCATAGTCGCCGTAATTGCTGTGGGTGGTGTCGCGGGCCTTCTGGCACTCATCGTCGTCGCTGCTATCATTATGGATATACCAAAGCGTATGAAAAAGAAGAAGAACACGGGCATCATGGCAGCGGAAGAGATGGAGAAGAAGAGTATGGATATCGAAGAGAAGCCTATGGGAATCAATGAGATGGGAAAAGGCGCTCCCAAAGTGTCGACAACCCGAACATCGATGAGATCTCCGAGCCAATACTCAAGCACGCAAGTTGAACGGTCAACGTCGCCAGAGTGTCAATGCGCACATCCTTCGATAGTAATACATCCGTCGCCAGTATATTCGAGTACCTCGACGTTATCACAAGGTTATTGAAACCCTGCCATGTACCCCACGAACCTCTTGGATATAACGTTCCGTTTCTATACCATCCGGACCGATTTGGGCTTTCGGACAACTTTTACACCTTTATTCGGCGTTAGCATCTGTGAAGGCTTCACTAAATCCGAGCACATTTTGTTGCCACGAGATTAAGGCGTTGTGTTCGGAAGTGTGGTACCTTTTGTCTACACGCTGTATGGAGTTAACGGCTATAAGCGCTGGGCAACACGAAACTGCGAGCCTCGCGCATCAGCCTATCGCTTGCTCTAGCACTATTATCCAAAGTGCTGTAGTCTAGGCACCAGGTGCATTCTTCTTCTCTAGCACCCGATTCGCCACTGTCATACTGCATCATCGTCGTGCCAAATACAGATGGCATAGATTTCAGCTTTGTAAAATCAGTCAGCGTCAGCACTTGTAGTAATGAAGGCTTTGATACCCCTCGCGTAGAAGGAAGAAATTATTTGATTGTTGGTCTTTGCCATCTACTGTAGTGTTTCATATCGATGTGCTGCCCAATGTGTATGCTCTTGAAAGGGCAATTGCTTTCTCTCTTGCGTAGATCTCGTAACAACGACGCGTTAGGGGTAAGGATAGCATGTTGCTAACGCATACTACGACCAGGGCGAAATGTCTTAGGTAATAAGCACTAAGAAACGAGGCCACCGTCATGCCCCACGTTTCATACCCTACCAGTGGAGTAGAGTAGACGCTCTATCGAGGCAGCTGTCGTGGCCATTCCGTTCCAGTGCTACCGCTTACTTTCTACGATAAAGATATGGAAATGTACTCAATCTACATAAATACTCGAGTACCCCTTCCAGACTGAAGGTAGCACTTCTACAGGAACATCCAAAGCTCTTCCTCCTGACCTTTATTGAGCCTGCATTATTCTCATATTATTGCTCATCTCTGCTACATTCAAAACACCGTTCATGATGGCGGACTTCAAACCCTACAGCGAGCAGCCCGAGCTCCATACCAAAGCCCCTTACCGCGCTGCTATGCTCACCCAACCTGCAAATCTCAAGCAAGCGCTTAAAGACGCTCAAGCTGATGCGAGTAAGAGTCTCATGGGTATCGCACAAGGCATCCCAAGTACCTTTATGACGAAGTTGATCGCATCCACGAAGCCAGATTTCATCTGGTTCGATGTGGAGCATGGCATGTACAACCGGTTGACATTACACGAGTAAGTTGTCTTGTTAAGATGGTCAACCATGAGATTGTTTTAGGGCTGGGGTATACATGAGAGCATACCGCTGACCGATGCGACACAGTTGCATCCACGCCGCACAGCATCACTCGGAGGGAAAATCAATGGCCATCTGCCGTGTACCAAAAAATGACGAAATCAGCCTCACAACAGCACTTGATGCAGGTTGTGCCGGAATCGTCATCCCGCATGTTGAGACCGCCCAAGAAGTCAAGGACTTCATGAAAGAGATGTACTTTGGCGGTACGTCACCCTTTCTTCTCTTTATCTTCCCCATGATACTAAAACGTTTTTCTAGGCGGCAAAGGCCACCGTTCATTCAGTCCCTGGACCTTCACTCCTGGAATGACCCAGTCTCTCTACCCCAACGATGCCTACCAGGTGCAGACAGCGAACAATCACGTCTGTATCATCCCGCAGATCGAATCGGTCAAGGGTGTTGAGAACTGCGAGGAGATTGCTGCAGTAGAAGGCATCTCTGGTCTCATGTTCGGCCCTGGAGATTACATGATTGAGGCTGGTATGGATATCGATGGATTCTTGAAGGGAAACCCTGATCCCAAGTTCTTCGAGGCGATGGGCAAGTTCAATGCTGCGGCCGCCAAGCATGATTTACCTATCTTTGGGTAAGTTTATGGCCCTTTCCGATTTTGAAAAAGGTAGCTAATGATGATCAGTGGTGTGATGGGGGTAGACCAGATACCAATGGCCATTCAGTCAGGTATGCGAGCAATTGCTGTGCAGTTCGATGTCTGGGGCACTACACGACTCTTTGCAAATTCTTTGGAAGAGGGCTGGAAACATGCAAAGAGCTTCGAGGGAAACCCGAAACCGAGTATGGCGGACGGACAGGCGAAGACGCCTTGATAAGTTTGGTTAATGAATGGAGGAGCTCGATTTTCTTGTGTTGTGAGGTAACAGATGAATGTAGCTAGGGAGGTTGTACTCCTAATCCCACAATGAGTAATGATAGACTGAACATCTGACGCAGTTCGCAGTCAGCTGTGTTACCTTCGCGAGTTGTTGCTGTGCCGCTGTCGCCACTGTTAATGGATTTCGGAAGACGCGAGAGGAGGAACCGATATAGCGTAGGGATAAATCCGACTTTACCGTAGTGCAAGGCAGAAATCCTGGAAGTGATCATTGTTGCACACCCCAAAGAGGACATTGATTTTCCTGCCACATTAGGCGTCCGGTTGAAGGCCACCTTAACGAGGCTGTGTGCGTACTTGGCACTCTGAGAGTTTGCCAATCAGCTCTACCGGTGCGCGGAGCGTTTCTTGAACTCTATGAGCTATACTCGAAAGAGCTAGCCGGGTGCTACTCACCATGAGAAGGATGGACATAGCCTTGTGATGCCATCGCCGGGCGGTGATATAAGTAGAACAATTCGATCGTCTTGCAAATATTGGTAGTGCCTACCGACATTCCCTTTGATACAGTATCAATTTGCATGCGTTGGTGCAAATTTGTATATCAAGATATCACTTCCTCATCATGTCCTTCCCAACTTCAATAAATCTTGACAACTGCGAACAAGACTCATCCAACAAATACATTTGCAGCACGTCTGCTCCGAACAGTAACTACGGTTAGTATATCTTGAGGTCTTGTCTCACGTTCGAATACCTAATTCTGGATACTAGAAAATGCAAAGAACGATGCGCAAAGCGCCTTCGGTAAGTTCATCTTTACAGCATTGAAACGGTCCAGTCCGACTGACTACTGATAAAGACAATGCCGTGAAAGCGCAGCAGAGAACAATTGGCATAGGCGTGGGGGTTGGAGTAGGACTGTTTCTCCTTTTCGCTGGCCTGGCTATCTGGGCGTTCCGACGGCATAGCAAGAAGCGAACGCGACAAATAAACGAACAAGCACAGACACAGGCGAGTGTGCTACAGCCGAAGATGTCACAGACGAACCCGCCGCAACCGTGGATAGGTCAGCGAGATGAAGTGGACGGGCTAGCATATAGGACTGAGGTTGAGGCTCAAGACAAACCGCACCAGTACCAATCGTACCAGGCCCAGGAGATGAACGCGAATCCGTACGGTAGCCAGTTCCAAGGTGGTCCGATATTGGAAGCGCAAGGAACACATGATGCTCAGGAGATGCCGTTGAGCTATAAGCACCATCCGCCGCAGGAAATGCCAGGAGGCACACAGGACAGGGGTGTTGAGAGGCGATGAGTTAGTTCGTGTTGCAATACCAGAATTTCATCTCACATCAGCGTTCTGATGTAAGGGCACGACATTTTGACTGATAACAACATGCTTCGGATAGAGCGGACAGTTCCAAACTATGTGGTTAGTGGTAGAGGTTTTGGATGGTTCCAGCCGGTCGCCTCCACCTCGCGTCAAATGTGGCCCGTGCGTTACCAGCCATCACCCAACCACCACATTTCCAGCCTTCGAGAAATTACGCAACACAACGGCAGCTACTATGGATCTAATAAACGGATACCTACATCGCAGTTTCCACTCTGTTCTCTGCCAGCGCATACCAACACCGAACCCGTGCTCAACACGTGTACACGACTATCAACGGCGCCGGACAGTCAATAAGCCTCTTTGATACTTTCAAGACCATGCTTCTCAACCCCCGAACTCTGGCTCTGGCCGCTCTTTTCTCCACACTGGTTACTGGTCGGCCTTTTGACTCACCAAAACCGCGCGATGTTGGTCGACGCGATAAGAGCTATTCGGTTGTCAATGTTGGTGGAGATTCATCAACCCCAGCACCTGCGATAGCCACTTCGGTGATTGAGACGACAAAGACCGTCGAAGTCGTCGGTCCGGGAGCAACAGTCACTCAGGAAGTTACTGCGACCGTCATCAAGCCTCAGCCGGCGCCAGCACCGACAACCAGCTGCAGCTCGAGCAGCGCATCGAAGTCTTCGTCTTCGTCAACACCCGCTCCAACAACGACGTCGACGTCGACTCCGGGAGGATCTTCATCAACTCCCAGTCCGTCGGTACCTTCATCAACATCCATCGCAACATCAACCATCTCAAGCTCGTTCTCTAGTAGCATCTCGACACCAATCGAGACGCCGAAGCCAATATTCGTTACCGTCACAATATCGAAGGGCGATGGTCCTACCGAGTACTATGACGATGGCATGTGGCACACCCACTACCGCATCAAAACGTTCGAGGCTGCCGCAGTGGTCACGGCGGCCCCGTAGCCGGCTTCACGAGCTTGTTCTCTCACACCCCAGAGGAAGGCATTATCCCGAGGTGCGTTGAATGGAGCCTTCATTCTCTTCTCTCGCTTGGGCGGTGGACTGGTCCGATCCGCCTGTTCTTTTCTTCTACTGTGTTTTACGATATATACGAGTAATGGTTGGAAGCCATCATATGATGGCGAGGATTGGAAGTATGATGACTAGACGCGTCTGCGAGACGAGCACACATGTACAATTAGATTAGATAATAGATTCATGAACAAGCGCAAGTTTTGAAATGGAAGAGTGATGGCTAGACTAGTGATGACGCAGCTCGAAGGGGAAGCTCCCATCCCTGCTGGCTTGGCGAACGGTTACGCCCAAGGCGGCGGTGCCTATCCACCACGACCAGCTCTCCACAACCCCGGACGATCCGCTTCTCTCGCACACAATGGCGTCGCCGCCCCCCGTAGAAGACCAAGCTCGTCTGCTCGAAGATGCCCTCGCCGTGGTGCGCCAGCAGACGATGCTCATGCGGCGGTGTCTCGAGACGCCGGGCAAGTTGATGGATGCGCTCAAGTGCAGGTACGCGTGTGACGTGATATGAGGGCTGTTCTGGCTATGCGCTGCAGTGCTAATGACTCCAATGCACAGCTCGACACTTGTCTCCGAACTTCGGACCAGCAGCCTCGGCCCGAAGCAGTACTACGAGCTCTACATGGCCGTCTTCGATGCCCTGCGCCATCTCGCCGTCTACCTCCGCGAGAACCACCCCGTAAATCACCTCGCCGATCTCTACGAACTCGTCCAGTATGCCGGAAATATCATCCCCCGCCTGTACCTCATGGTCACCGTCGGGACCGTCTACATGGCTATTGAGGATGCGCCCGTCAAGGAGATTATGAAGGATATGATGGAGATGAGTCGCGGAGTCCAACACCCTATCCGTGGTCTGTTTTTGCGGTACTACCTTGCGGGTCAAGCACGCGACTGCCTTCCATCTGGCGACAGCGAGGGGCCCGAGGGCAATCTCCAGGACTCCATCAGCTTCATCTTGACAAACTTCGTCGAGATGAACAAGCTGTGGGTGCGACTACAACATCAGGGACATTCGAGAGAGCGCGAACAGCGTACCAAAGAGCGACAGGAACTGCAACTTCTCGTGGGAAGTAACCTGGTCAGACTCAGCCAATTGGTTGACTTGGAGAACTACAAGAAGATCTTGAACCCGTTGCTAGAGCAGATTGTACAATGTCGGGATGTTCTAGCGCAAGAATACCTACTGGAGGGTATGTCACAAACTGTGGACACCCGGAGACCGCTAACATGCAGCAGTTGTCACACAGGTTTTCCCTGACGAATTCCACCTACACACGCTCGATCAGTTCCTCTCTGCCGTTGCGCGCTTGAACCCACATGTAAATGTTAAAGCCATTGTCGTGGGCCTCATGGACCGATTGTCGTCGTATGCGCAAAGAGAAGCCGAGTCCGAAAGCCCAGAACAGCGCAAGAAGACGGAAGAAGAGTCGATAGCACAGCTCATGGAACAAATGCGGATAGCAAAGGAGAAGAAGGCGGCCGAACCAGAGCCAGCGCCAGCGCAGCAGAACGGAGACGCACCAGAGACTTCGGAGACGGAACCAAGCACAGAAGAGGCTTCCGAAGAACCACCCAAACCAACGGATACCTCTGCTGAGACTGAAGAAAACCAAGCGACCGAGACAGATGGTGACATCGAGAAGAGGCGCGGTATACCCAACAACGTCAAACTGTTCGAGATCTTTCACGAACAGGTACAGACGCTGGTTAAGATGCAGCGGTTGCCAATACAGGACACAATCGGATTACTGGTGTCGCTGGCAAACCTCGCCTTGTATGTTTTACAAATATTTATGATGATGATGACGACGATTGTGCTAATTCTACTAGAAACATCTATCCCGAAAGACTCGATTACATTGACCAGGTCCTTACCTTTGCAAACCAAAAGGTCGCCGAATACCAAAACAGCGCCGACTTACACTCACAAGCCACCCAAAGCCAGATCCTCAGCCTCCTCCTTTCGCCGATCAAGACCTACATCTCTCTCTTCACCGCGCTCGCGTTACCGAACTTCATCCCTCTTCTACATTCACAACCGTACCCGACTCGGAGAGCAGTTGCTGGCGAAGTTGCAAGGAGTCTGATGCGGAATCAGACCTTCATTGCATCTGTAGAGAACCTCGAAAGTGTGCTGGAGATTCTCAAGGTCCTCATTCGTGAAGGCATCCAACAAGCCCAAGGATACCCAGGTGGACCAATTCAAAGACGAGCACAGGAGACAGAGGAGACAATAGAAGAGCAAGGATGGCTAGCGCGGATAGTACATCTCATCCGTGGCAAGGACAACGATACCCAATTCAAGGCGAGTATAATTAATGTTCAACCAAGATGCACACTAACAGCTCTCTCAGCTCCTCCAAGCTGCGCGCAAGTCTTTTGCCGAAGGCAACGAGCGTGTCAAATACACATCCCCGGCCATTATCACAGCATCACTCAAGCTCGCACGTCAATACAAGAAGCGCGAACACTTCGAAGACAACTGGCAATCGCAGTCATCAGCTCTTTACAAGTTCATGCACAACACTCTATCGACGCTGTACACCCGCGTTACAGGCTCCGCAGATCTCTCGCTCCGCCTCTTCATCGCCTGCGGTCAAGTAGCAGATCAAAACGGTTTCGAGGAGGTCGCGTACGAGTTCTTCGCGCAAGCATTTACAATATATGAGGAAGCGATTAGCGATTCAAGAGCGCAGTTTCAGGCCGTGTGCGTCATTGCGAGTGGCCTCCATACAACGAGGAACTTTGGCAAGGAGAACTACGATACCTTGATTACAAAGTGCGCGTTGCATGGAAGCAAGCTACTCAAGAAGCCAGATCAATGTCGTGCGGTATACCTTGCAAGTCACCTGTGGTGGGCGACTGAGATTAGGGCGTTGGGCGAAGAGGATCCAAAGAACGTGAGCGAAATCAATTCTACTCTTGACAAGATTGATACTGACAAGTATAGCTCTATCGCGATGGCAAGCGTGTGCTTGAGTGCTTACAGCGTGCTCTCCGCGTGGCCGATGCATGCATGGACGCTGCGGTCTCTGTTGAGCTGTTTGTTGAGATACTCAACAGATATGTCTACTACTTCGACCAAGAGAACGACGCTGTAAGTTGCACTCTTCTCCTTTCATATGAATGTCACTAACAACGAGCAGGTCACAACGAAGTACCTCAACGGCCTCATCGAGCTCATCCACTCAAACTTACAATCCAACGAGAATGCTTCTTCGCTTGAGAACCCAAGGAAACACTTTCAGCGTACCCTGGATTACATAGCGAGTCGAGAGTACGAAGGCGTGGTCACGGCACCGAAGTAATGTTTGTAGGAAAAGGAGACGCGGTGCCTATTTTGAGTTGGAACTCCTTGTACGACTACATGTACATGGATATTGCACGCTCGTATACCAAGTACATAGCATGGGAAAATCGAGAATGTTAATGAAGTCGAATGTGTTGTAGTGTGAACGCGTCTGTGCTGATATCTTCATAATCGCTTGCAAGGAGAATAGTGACGATCAGCTTAATCGCAACTAGCCAAGTCTATCATGAGCACACGTCAGAAGAGGAACGAAAGTGAGAATGTGTTGGTGCTAGTGCATTTACAGGTTGTCAGACTCTGTCAAATTTCATGTCCTCTTATCTTTGCATTAACAATCCGTTTTCGATCTTCAAAAAGGAGCAAGTGTTTGGTGTATGAACATGCATGCATTCTGTCCTTCCCAAAAATAAAGGTAAGCCGATGGCGCCGTTACCTGAATCTTGACTTCACAGTGGGACATGGGAAAGAGAGGGCAGCATTTTATATGGCAGATATTGTAGAGTTAAGAGTAAGACAAGTAAGAAACCTACTTGCGCCAGTTCATTCTCTGGAGGAGAGCGCCATAGACTTCATATGAGCTTGACGTCCCATGTCGTGTACGCTTTGAGCCTCTAACTTTCCCACGACTTCTCCGAATAACGAAGTTCTAGTTCCTCTACAGAACTAAGACATGGTCATGTCAGGCAGCTTTCCCTTGTAAAACTCGGAACGCCCCTCGTAATCGAAATCCAATCCGACACATCCAAACTCGACCATTTTCTTATCGAAGTTCTGGTACGTGTACTCGATGAACATGTCAATACCCACATCGTAGTTAGTACAAGCTCTATCAGATTCACATTTTGGGAGGACTCACCACACCCAGCACCACCGGCGGTCCAAATCTCCGCACCATTGAAGCAACCCCTATCAACGACCCACCTGCGATCTACCCACTCCGTACCCGGAAACATCTTGCTCGCCACGTCCAACATGACCCTATTTGTAGTAGCCTTCTTCCCCTGCAACACCCCACTCCTTGCCAACCACTGCAGATTTGAAAATACGAAGTCAGTGTATGTCTCACATGCATTTCGTATAGGCACAACTTACCATGGCTCCCGTACATGTCGTTAAGATGACTTTGGTCTGCTTACTTGCCTCCTTCAAGAACGACAGGCTCTCTTCTTTGACAGTAGCTGGGTTTGGGCCACCGAGGAGCAGGATATCGAGATCGCGTGGAGCAGTCGCATAGGTGTGCGTGGGACGCACGTACATGTCTGGTGTGACATGGGCGGAATCCATGGAGGAAGAAATATAGAGAAAGTCCATGGGGATGGCATGGGGCACCATGGAAGCGAACTGCGGATTCATAGCTGCGATCAGATTGATGGTTTGGGGAGTCAAGTTGCCGAGGAGGTCAAGGCCCGCAAGGTCCTAGATATGGATGTACAAAGTCAGTGTATATCTCTGGTACCTCTGCAACAGAGACACCCACGGTCATTTGAGTTTCTTCGTAGAGGACGCCGACGCGGATGGGAGTCTTGGTTGGGCACATTTTGGTGATATTGGGAGATTTGGATTATGGTCAAAGTTCGTGGGGTTGTTGGTGGTTCGAAATATTGGTCATTGTCTTCAAGCACTTTATAAAACTTCGATTGTACGCAACGGATGTACAGATGCATCCCGCTCCGCTTGTAGTGGCATGTAGATCCACGCATCATTTTCATCCTTCAGTGCTTTCGTGCACTTCCAGATTGAATTTACTGTCACGAACGAATAGTGGCTGCAAGAATGTTGTTGCCTGAAATGTGAGGTGGAGACAAAGAACCGGAGCGGATATGAGAATCACGCCGTGCCGCTTAGGCAACAGGTAATGGGAATTTGATTGTATAAAACTAGACGCCTAAGAGACTTGGATAGGAAATTCTCAGATCTGAGTTGTAGGTATGTACAAGAAGGAAAACGTTCGATAGGGAACGGTGTATGGACCACTGTATGCGTAGCGCACCATAGGTACAAATTGCTAGGGGCACCAGTCAAGTGTCGATATACAATGGATAACCATTAGAGATTAATGAAAGTCATGATTTCGTGGGCACCGCTGCATCAGTACCTGAGCGGCGTTTCTGAGCTGAAACGACGGAATTCCTCCCTCGCCAATTCTCGCTCTCTTGCATCGGAGCTCGTCGAGCTATTATCAGTACTGTACTTTGAACTTGTCTGTCGTGTCATCATGTAGGAAGCGGGTGTGACAGGGGTGATAGGAGTCTTGGGCGTCTTGGGTTCCTCTGATCCTGCGACTGAGGCAGCACGTGTTCGCTGGAGCGATGCGTCTACGATTCGAGTAGAATCGCTACTCATGTGGTTGAGTAGTGAGATAATCTCCAGACTAGGACTTCTTGCCGGACTGGGGCGGTGAGGAGGTCTGATCGACGACTCCGTAGGCCTTTGAATTGGAATTTCGGGTATCTTTTCGACAGCAGGGGTTCTTCGACCCCCCTGAGAGTTAGCGCTATTCGCGCGACTGCGAATGACCTCTTTCTGTGGAAAGGTAACTCGCTTGCGGGCATTTCGAGACGGTGAGCGACCATCGTTTGTAGAGGGTAGAGTCGGCGTATAAACCTGAACTGGAGACTTTCGATGTGATCTTGGAGGTGGTGTCGCAAGGCTAGATTTTGGTCTTTCACTATTCATCTCCAACTTTGCTAGGGCGTCGGTCACCGCATCACCTACGTCTATCTCGTTTAACTGGTGATGCTCAAGTTCGTAGGTCTCTCGTTGTGGTGTAGCTCGGCGCGAGGGCGGGTTTGTATGCTCCAAAACGGAGCTTGCATTCGGCGGTGGGGTAGAAGCTGGCAATGGCCACTCGGCAGGAAGCTCAGGAACTGGAGGCACGTTGGCTTCGGCGCGCGGAGTCTTGTCGTTTAGCGTCGATTTAGAGGAGGTCGCGAATGAAATGGTGGTATGCCGACTTCTCGAAGAATCGCCCGAGAGGCGCTTGACTTTCCAGCTGCCTGTCTTGTCATCCACTTCTAGTGTAGAGTGAGGGTATTGCAGCGAATCAGCTAGTGTCTGTGTATCCTCGAACACTGAGGACTGATATCTGTGCAATGTCTGGTTTGAGTCGTTCGGTTGCAGCATTGAAATAGGAAGTACGGGCGCTGGGAGAGGTAGATTCTTCTCGTTCTCGTCGTGCAGGTCGATACGACTTCTAGAATAGTCGCCTGACTTTCTTGCTCCGTTTGGCACATAGAAACGTAGGTCGACACGGACTACAGCGAACATGATGATGACGAGGATCTCAGTAACAAAGTTGAAGCAGTAGAAGCTTCCCTTGCTCAAGTACCATGGTAACTCGACAATGCCGCGCTGGACATCGACCAATGGGATTGCAGGAATCCAAGCCAATACGCATCTGAATATCTGTCCAATCGAGAGGAGGGACACCGAGATGAGTAGGATGGTGATGTTATATCTCAGTCGGCCAGCACCAAACTTGTCAATTTCTGTTCGTGGGATGAGGAGAGAGACGCCGACGAGAATAGCTGGTGCGACGCAGAATATGGTGAAATACGTCTGCGCAATGACGAACAAAACGTGGAAGGCATCGAGTTTACTTTGGTTGCGCGTAAAGAACTGCCATATCTGGCTGACAATGAGCATGAGCAGTGTAGCTACCAGCACGACAAGCCCGCCTCTGTGGAAGATGCGGTACGGTGTTGACCATCCTAGACGTGCGTGTTGGGCGCGGACAACGCGTTGGACGAAGAACCAGTTCACACCGTACAAGATGATGGTACCGATGTAGACGAAGATGTTCGCTGCGATAGCAAGACCGACATTCCTAGGATAGTTGGACCATGCTATCCGCAAGGACATTGTAATGACTCGAATCTTGCAGAGACCTGCGGCATGTTAGTCGCCGCCATACCAATCGGAGGGTGTGGTGGGAGTATACCAAGAATAGCGCCATTGAATATGAACTTATGCCCGCGACCCTTGTTGCCCTTCAGAATCTTGATGTGGATGATACCAAACATGAGGTATAGGATAAGTAAAACGACTGAGACAGGCACATCAGGCACGATCATAGGTGTTCCACCCAAGCCGGCATTCAGAGGTGCATACGGGGGGCCTCGTCCAGCTTGCCCAGATGCTCCAGCCTGGGTATGGTTAGTTATGCGTAGCAGGTGGCTGAAGTTGACATCACTCACTGGAGGACCCTGGGTTCCTTGCTGCGAAGACATCTTTGCCTGTTTGATGTTCGACGTATGAAACGTTTGCTGCAGAGGAGGTTGGAGAGGACCAAAAAGCTCCACGTTGGAGGCGGGAAAGAGGTGGTGTATATCAGGTTCTACGACCACTCGACTGCTGCGGTCTAGACGATAGTATGCATCGCTTAGGGCAGGGCACCAGTAGGCCCAGATAAGCAAACCAGATGACGAGTATGCAGTCAAGATTCCATGTCTGCTTCTAATTGGATGGGCAATGGTTCCATATGGTGTGCGCGGCCTATCCGCAGCCGTGCTTAGATGTGGGCAGCACAACGCCTTCACTAAATCGGGGTGCCGGCTTCTTCGGAGAGTGGATACTTACCGCACCCGTGGTACGCGAGCGATCATTCCGCTGATCTAACACTTTGCTATTCTCAACGCATAGTATGCTTTTTCTCGTCGGGCCTCCTGTCTATGGTGTCCAGGAGCTGCCACATCTTGCAGTATGTAAGACATGCTATTCTTGAATAAGAGCATTGCCTGAGTCTCAGTGTAGTCTGCTGTGCCTCAATAAGGCGCCTCTATGTTGACGTTATCGAAGGCTGATGGTAGTACCGGGTCTCCTCAGTGATGCCGGAGATCTGCAACAGTCCCTTCCTGAGTGGAGGATCGGCGAAAACGTCAAACGAGCTCCGACCAGATGAACCCAAAACGGACCACTATCTGGGGCACGGTGGTGGATGATGCGTGTATCGGGTGTTTTGCAGAATAAAAGACCGATTGTGCTTTTATCCTGAAATAGAAGTTGCATGTGAAACTGTAGAGGTAGTCGAAGAAAGATGGTGTCGCCCTTGCATGAAGGACCGGATTAGGATGTTTCCCCTGTTGTCGAGCCAGGGGGAATGGAGTTGTCGTTTGTGAGGTGGGCAATGGTTGTCCTGAGGTGTCGTGTGTGGCTGATGGCAGCTACCCCAGATTTTCGGCGCGGTGAAACTTGTCGGAACCCTGTAATGAGGTCGGAACTTGACTTTATGTCATGTCCAACAATAACGTGTGCCACATGCAATTCGGTCAATGCTTCGTTCAAACCCTGTGGTAGTTTTCCGCGATTTCCTAGTCTATCATAATGCCGCCGAAGTCCAAGCAACGTGCGGTCAAGCCCGCCAACTCTAGCTCCAAGAAAGCCATCCCACAGCCCTTCACCGCAGCTCCGGCCGAACTCGACACCCTCCTCTCCACCTTTGACCGCTCGCTTGTATACATATCACACGTCGATGTGCATCCAGCATGGTTCAAACGGCGTATATTCGCCGTCCCTGTCCTCCTGAACACGACCATCCTCGCGCTTATACTATGGCGCCTGTACGCAATCGGACCCCACTACTGGGCCATTATCCTCTCCGTCCTCGGAAACCATAACGAAACCACCATATACTGGGCCACCACACCATGGGCGACTTTGATATGGAGGGTGGGAAAACGCATGCTCATGTTCATGCTGGACTTCTTGCTGTTCCGCTTCGTGGCACTCTGGCCATACACTTTCTTTGTGGAGCAGCCAGGCAACCCAGTGAGCTGGCGGTGGAACGTGGGGTTCAGAGACGACGAAGTATATGTGAGAGTGAGCAGGTCTTGGGGAGCGAAAGACCTGCTTGGAGAGGCCGAGGGCGGGAGTGGCCGGGCCGGAGCGGACAATCCCTTCTTCAAGACCAGAGTTCTACCCGCGGTTGACAAGTCGAGATTAAGAGAAAAGACGGGGTACCTACTCATGGATGCAGACTTTGATCTGGATTTCTTTGGCATGGTCGCTGCAACGCAACTCCTTGATCGCAAGGACATTACGCTTGATCACCTCCGCAAAAGCGTCTTCGTTTACGTCGGCGACCCTGAGACAGAGAATGGACAATGGGCTGTCTGGGAATGCGCAAAGCTTGACGAAGGCTCGGAAACGGAAGCGAGGGACAAGGTCATACAGTTTAAAGAACGGCTCACGGCTATGGGCAAGGAGAGCTTGTTCTTCCGGTGGGTCGAGCTCATCCAGTACGAAAGTAATGCGCCCGGCGGTTTTACGCAAGAGAGGCAGGTTGCAGCTGCGGAGAAAGTGAAGAAGATGTTCGAGGACGAAGGTGTGGATTTCGAGGTGTTTGAAAGGGAGATTGGGGGTATGTATGACATTGCTGGTGCTTAGCCTCGACATGTCGTCGAGCTTGAACACAGAAGAACGCAGTACGATTGGGCGGCATAGACGATATCAAAAAGATACCCAAGTGTTAAACATTTCAGATTTACATATCCCTCGTAAAGTCATGAGTGACGCGCGTGAACAAACGCCTGAGATGCGATTTGACTTCTCCCTTGACTTCATCCCCTACTCCTAAGCATCTTCCCCAACGAACCACCCAAGATCTTCGCCTCTTTACTTCTTGATCTCAGCGTCGGACTCGCATGCCTAGACTCCCGAGTCTTAGTCTCTGTAGGCGAAGTCTCCCTGCGTCTCCGTGTAGCAGCACCTCTGACTTCTGCGCTGCTGGAGGAGTTGAGCGTATCGCTACGCTTCCTTAGACGGCGAGTTGGACTCGAGGAAGAGGTCTGAGGATTTGAATACGATTGAGAGGAGGTGTGGGGAGATACAGAGGTAGACGTCGCCCTACGTCTGTGCTTCTCCTCACCATGCTTGGTTTCTGGCGTCCGAGCCACTGCAGGGCTAGGTGTACGTGTCCGTTCTCGTGCTCCTTGTAGTTGTTGTGTCCTTTCCTTCTCTGCTGCCACACTTCTTCTCTCCATGTCCTCCAGTTCGTCGATAGATACCTGCACCACCTTCTTCGCCTCGATTTCTTCTGGGCGTCTTCTTACAGGCACATCGTTTCTTGACGCGGCATACGCGTCTAGTATCTTCTCCACTTCTTTGCGATTGGCATCTGTGCTTGCTAGACGGACGACCTCTAGAACAAGGAGGAAGGCGAGAATGTAGCCGACGAAGAAGCCGGTTCTGGTCCAAAACTCAGGGTTTACAAGGAAAGAGAAGAGTTTGATAGTCGTGACGAACATTTTGGCCGTCGACCGTTCGATTGGCTAAAGACTGTAGTATGATATGTCTAGAAGTCCGCCAGAGAGCAAAGCTGACAGTCGTGAGCGAGGGGCGGCCGATAAGACTGTGTAGTAGTAATCCTGTTCGACCCCAAATTACGGCGCGAATGCGACGTATTCGTCAATAAGAAGTGAATGAAAGTGTTGTGCGGCCCGCGCTCGAAGGATAAGAATAGTGTTACACCGCGACGTCTGCAAGTTGTTAGACTTGATTCACGTTGCTTTTACCTGCTCTCGCGCAGCAGCGAGCCCCTCCGCCTTTTAACCATCATGTCAAGCCCCCACAAGCCGCCGCACACTGAGACACCGTAAACCCACAAGGTACGCGTTCCAAGTCCGGCCCTAATCCTGCGAACGACATCCCAGATCAAAAGCCTATCTATGGTTGGGTTTGTGGGAGGATTGGCGGGCGGTGCTTGAAACCAATCAGCATGTTTCAGATGGGTTGTTGCAAGGATGTCTGGGGTAGCACATGTTTGGAGTCCGCGACACCATGCCAGATGCAGAAGTAAGCTTGCCTAGAAGCGAGGGGCGCGCGCCAATAGACTGGGGTAGCGGCGCGATGGTGTGTCCACACGGGCCTGAAGTTTGGCGTCTGTCGCTCATCATTAAACTCTGGCTGAGCAATCTACACATGGCGGCTTGTATAGCTTGGAGCTGAAAGAAGGCAAGGTCTGGAAAGAGCGCACAGCATCATGTGCCTCGGAGTAGCGCTGCTCACGATACCACGGAAGTGCACGCCCTTGCATTCGGAACGCTCCAGCAAATCACCAGAAACTATACAATTATCCCACCCATCAAAGCACGGGTTCGATATAGAATCTAGAAGAGACACGAGTAGTATCTTGAGCTAAAGGCGCCATGATCGATCGATCGTGATTTACAAGATCACACATCTCTGGACAACGTCAGTAGGTAGACAGAGAGATCCGTGCAAAACTCACCCTTCGTTGCTTGAGTCTCTCGATATCATCTTCCGCCTTTTTCAGCTTCTCGATGAGATCGTTAAGATCTCCCTCCAGCCTAGCTCTCATGGCAGCATTGTCTGCAGCAGTCCTCCGAAGATCCTCTTCCAGCTCCGTTATACGGCTCGTGTCTCTAAATATCATGGCCTTGATATCTGTGATGAGTTGTATCCCGACTGACGTAGTCGAAAGGTAGTAACCGTTGCCCACAAGCTCTGTTTGGAGCTGAAAGGGGCGGGCTTGTTGCGAAAGGACCGCCTTGGACCATAGAATCCCAAAACTCTGGTGATTCAATCCTTTGCTGAACGTGTTGGTCAGCAGCGGCTTGGTCAACCACGGTACTCCACATCGTGGTAGCAACCACGATACTACGATACACGTCCATTCCACAGATTCTCTCGTATAATCTGTTCCGCCTGCGTTCGGTTCTGTATACGCGTATGCCATCCACCGACTGAAGGAGAATCACGCCCTGCAACAGCTGACCGGCGCTAAACGTCCTCCCCACATAATCTCCTATAAGAGTGAGTATATCTGTGTCAGTACGGTATGTGTCGTCCCAGCCTGGTGTGTCGATAAGATTAACCCATGCATTGTCGACTAAAACAGATTTCGGTGTTATGTCCTGCGTGCCTAGATGCCTGTCAGCTAGTGAGTGGCACAACTATTGGTGGTGCATTATCTACATGCTTCAATACCATGTCCCACTCCAAGATCATTCCTGCCGGATGCGACGTTGATGAATGTCGATTTTCCAGCGCCATTCACCCCAATAACTGCAATGAGAGGATGGCTGCTCATGGTCTTAGGCCTGGAAGACGCTGTTTGGTAGCTTGCGATGGAGCATTGAATGAAAGTATCGACGACCACAGAGTTATTTACAATTTTATCAGGACACCTTCACTTGGATCTATGACCTGTGACGTGCCGACCCGGACAACGCACATCACTCTGCATGTAGCAGATGGCCCGTCACGACAATGCCGTTACCAAATCTCGGTAAGAATTCCTGGTCTGCAAACATGATTGATTCGAGGCCTGTAGAGAACTAACCCTTCTTTCTAGAGAGAAGACTGGCATCCTAGTACTGGGACCGACAGGAGCTGGAAAGTCCTTGTTCATTGCCACAGTCACAGGCTCACCTGTAGTCATTGGGCACGATGTAACGTCTGGTAAAATCTCATACTTAATCTTTAGTTACACCTTTGACCCCATCCAGAAACCAGGATTTGTCGTGCATGGAAATGCGATGTGAGTCAAAACCATTCGGTCGATCTTATTGACACACCAGGTTTTGACGATACGATCAGACTAGGATTAGAGATCCTTTCTGAAATCGTGGAGTTTCTTCGTCAGAATCAGCACCACATTGCAGGTGTAGTCTACCTTCACCCTATACAGGAACGTCGTCTGACCGGAACGTTGCGACTGAACCTCCACCTGCTGCAATCTATATGTGGTGAGCATTTCTACTCTCACCTGGCGATTGTATCAACGCTTTGGGACACGTTGCCACACGGTTCACCAACGATCGAAGCCGAACGACGACAGAAGGAATTCAGACAAGGGGACGATCCCGTCGTTTGGAAGGACATGCTGGATAAAGGCTCTGACTACGGGCGATATATTGGGGTAGACTGCTCAAGTAGAGCGATCATCACGTCGCTACTGAGCAAGCATCGTGCTCCCCCTTTGTTGTTAGAGCTGGAACTCAAAGACCGCGAACGCGCACCCGAAGACACGAGCGCGGGCTCGGTCCTCATGGCTGAGGCGAAGGCACGCGAAGAAAAGCTGCAGCGAGAGTTGAAGGAGGAACAAGAAGAGGCCCAAGAGCTGCACGGGAGGCTACAACAGAACAACCAGTTAGCGACCGAAAGCCGAGGCGTGGGAAACGGGATTTCCCAAGGAGACAGGGAAGACCAGCGCGGAATCGTAAGGAGACTCTTCGGGTGATGGTGTTCATAAAGTTTCTTTTCATTTTCGCTAGATCATGTTGAAACCAAGGGTGGGATATGTTATAATTTCATTTCTTCGGCAGTCAATCAATGACCTGTGGATAAGCCAACCAGATCCTTGTCGCTCGCCTTGATATCCAACACGCTACCATAGTGATACAATCATGGCGTATGCAACTCCTGTTCCCGATCCAGACCCTTGACAAACAAAACGCCTCGCTGAACCAATGCCACAAAAGAAAATAATGAATGACAACAACGGCCGGACGCTTCTCTATGCTCATCGGCCTCCTGGCAAAATTTCATCTTCAAACATGCTATGATCCCAGCCCTTCTCTTCTAAAAGTTTGGCCGCTTCTTCACTAATCCAGCGGTTTTCTTTTATAGTATTTGTACTTGTTATGGTCTGGCTGGCGCTGTGGTTGACAAGATGCGCTTCTTCGAAACCAAAGAAACATGCCCACATTGTAGCGCCAATCCATGAGAAGAAGGAAGATATTGGAACCCACCAACTTTGGATGAAGGTCCGGTAGATAAGGGTTGGAATAACAAAGGGGTATTTGGGAGCATTTACGTTGACGCTGAATGGGTAAGGCGACGAGTAAGCGTACATGGGCTGGCAGTACATTTCACTGTGGAGTAGGTCAGTAAGTTTTCTTTGACGCAAGAGGGGCAGACGCCCAGGTACATACCAAGCGATCTCTTCACTCATCCACCAAGTGAAAAGAAGTATCAAGCAAATGCTCAAGCCTGTAAGCCCGCCCCATATTCTCCAAGGACTGCCTGACGCTTGTCGCAGGATCTTCAATCGTTGTTCCCAAAACAGACCCTTGGACCATTTCCACATTGAGAAAGTCTGAATATGGCCATCAATCGCGCAAGGGCATGTGCGGCTAATCACTTTGACCTTCTCGCCATTCTCCCCTTCTTCCACATGCTCTACTTGGTCTTCGACGCGTTTCATGCCACGACTTGCATCGCGGATGCTGGTTCGCGCTGCACGGAGGCGGTCGTTCATGCGGTGGAGATGTAACAATTCCTGTTGTCGCTGTCGTTCTGCTTCATTGCGGGGAGTCTCAGTTGGTAGTTGAAGGCCTTGAAGCGTATCTTCTTCCATTGGGCTTTCGGCAGATGGAGTGATGAGGTCTTCCAGAGAGTTGATAGTTGAGTCGCCATAGTCCACCGACGGTCGCCTGACCTTGGATTTCGCTTCGTCGACAAGGGATTGTAAGGCAGACTTGGGAAGGTGTGGACGAAGGGGCTCTATAGCGGCGGCTTCAGATGGCTCCTCCGCAACGGGGGCCGGGCCTTTTTCAGATGGTCTCTGCCTGGGCGGACTGGCTTTTCTAGGCGAACGTGAGCGTGACCTCGACGTCACGCCAGGTCTCTGTACAGTACGTGGGCCTGGTGTATCGACCCAAGCACCAGTCACCACTGGTGTCTTGGGATTCAAGACAGGTCGCTCTTTGGGCATGGGTGTAGCATCTACACTACGGGCATCATCTCCTGTAGCCTCTGGTGCTGGCGCTGGCTCTGACGACCGTTCAGCTTCCTTTGGTTTGTCTTGCTCCTGCTGAACGGTCGAGGGCGCAGCTGCCTCATTGGGCGTCTGGGCAGGAACAGGCACCTTTTCCACAGAAGCCGATTGAGCCTCTGATTGCGCCGTGTCTGTCGCCACCGTCTGCGAGGAAGTGTTCAGTTGTGCTGGAGGCGCCGATTCTGGTCTCGAAGGTGCTGCCTGTCTCGGGCTTGGAGTGTTGGATACTCTCGCTAGCCGTCGCAGTAAATCCTGCGAATCTTCTCTTCGGCTCGGTATGCGTCTCGGGGGGACAACCTGAGGCGTGGCAACTACGTCGCGATCTACTGTAGCTATGCTCTCAACGCTCCTGTACATAGCCACGGGCGAGTCTTGGTTGCCGATGCCCGTAACCGGCTGCGCCTTGCCAATGGACTGCCACGAGTGGGTTCGCGCACGCAGTCTCCTCTTGGGCGACTGAGAGGGTTGAGAGGGCTGCGTCGCCTGCTCCCTGACGCTCTCGGCCTCCCTCTGCCGTATATCGTCCAGCACCGTGTTTCGTGGTATGTAGGGCGTGGATGCGATCATGGAGGCTTCGTTGAGCTCGAAGGTGAGGTCCCACTCTTGCGACTCGTCGTTGCGTGGGGTGCCCTTGTGCGAGAGGGGGCTGTCTGGCACGGAGCGGTGTGGCAGGCTGGCGTCTTGCTGGTCAAAGTGATCGTGGATGCTGTCGTCGGCCGGGACTGGCGTCTGTGGTTGCTGCTGCCCTTGTTCCTCTTCATAAGTGATGGTCCGCATCCAGCTCCTGTTGGTCCGGCCTTTCCTCCCCCATGTCGCTGGCGCACGTAGAGCCGGATCGCTCCTCGTGCTCCCGCTGCTGCTCGGCGGACTCTGGAATTTGACCTGCGCATCCGCTCCAGCAGCTGCCGCGCTGTTCCTTTCCAGGTTGTCCAGCGTCAGTCCGACACGGGGATGGGTCCGCGCCTTCTTGAAAGCCTGAGGTCTGCCCCCCAGCGCCTGGTTCAGCCGCCGCTCGTCGCGTGCATTCTGGATCATGCGCTTCTCGAATTCGTCCTCGGCATCGTCTTCGAGCTCGCTCAGCGCAGAGCCGACGGAAGCAGCGTCCTGCGTGTCTTCCTGGCCGTATCCCTGCGCCTCCATGGCTGCGGCTCCATTGGCGCTTCTGGTGGTGACGGGCCGTTGGAGGTGGGCGTAGCGTGTGTTGACGACGTTGGCCGACGGCGGGGGAAGTGCTTGGAGGGGCTGGCGCGTTGTCATTTCCGTGCCTCGCTGCCGTCGTGATAGAGCATAGTAGTCTGTTCGGCGTCGAGTCGGAATATATGCGGGGCTGTTCTATGTTCTGACGTGGTCGCAGAGGTTGGCGCATTAGCTTGTGCAGTTGTTGTCATCCGACGCGTCGTGACTTTCACTGGGAACGTGCGCCACGAGAGATCGCCGCAGGGATCCTCGCTCCGAATCGTCTATCGCAAGCCTCACATGCAACCTTCACACTGACATGCCCTGCTACCGCATCGTCATCACAAAAGTCATTCAACATTAAATTTCGTATCATCATGCAAGCCTCATGGCTCTTGGTCGTCGATGGCTTTGAGCCTCCTCCTTACCATTTCTATATCAGTATTGCCCTGTTCATCCCTCCATGCCCGCAGTACTTCCTCACGCATGACCCTTCGCGGCGCTCTTTTGCCTGTGAACAGCTCGAATTGGGCAAAGGCTTGTTCCGGGATAAAGTCCAGGCCATCCATATATGTCCACAGCTTCTTCGGGCAGTCCTGTACTTGCTGCGACAAGGGCGTGTTTAGTGTCTTGTACGCGGTTTCCATCACCACACCACCTGTAGGGCTCTGAATCCACTGCCGTGGAAGCGTAAATTGAGCTGCAGGACCTCCATCTATCGGATCAGTGGGGATACACGAAACGATTATGGTAGGATCCCGGAGGTGCTCTGGCCATGCCTCGTCGCGCGATCTCAATATCGTCAGATTTGGCCGCTTCTGGCGCAACATGGCTGACGCCGTAGTATTATCTGCCGAACTCGAGGTAAGGCGGGAGAAATGCGCGACAAGACTCTCGGCTCTTTCGTACGTCCTGTTGAAGATCACAATGTTCATCACCCCCAGTTGCAACAGCGCATAGACAGCTGCCCTCGCCATACCGCCAGCTCCGATAATTAGTCCGCATGTCGACGGACGCACTGCATTAGCCGGAGAAAGACCTCGCCGCACGCAAGACCGAATTCCGATCCACTCCGTGTTGTCTCCATACAGAGCTTGAACCGGACCAGACTGGTTGCGCTCATGGAAGAGTTCGAGGTCATTGGGAATGCTTCCGTCTTCGTTTCTTCGACGTACGGGTATCACAGTATTAACAGCCCCAATCGCTCGCGCGTGTTGGCTCAGCGAATCTACCAACGCCATCACCTCCATCTTGAAGGGCTGTATAACAATAGAGCCACCAAAGTTTGGTTTGCGTACTAGCTCTTGGAGTTTGTTCACAGATGGGCTCTCGATGCGACTGAAAGTGTGAGGCATGCCGCACGCGCCGTACGCTACATTATGCATCGCTGGTGAAACGCTGTATCCTAGGCGTACGCCAATGATGTACATTTGCATTGGATCAAATGTAAATGAGCTGTAAAGGGCTTGTGTTACTTCTCTGGCAGTGAGCCAGGAGTCGTAAGGATATTGTGCTGTTGACGCCATCTGGTTGGTCTTCTCTCTTTTCGAGGCAGCAACAACAGGCGTGAGATATTTGTTGAAACATGTCGAGCGGCGACCAGCTCGCCCTGTGTTGTAGCAAATCACTGGCACTTGTGCCTCGTGCGTTTCCATCCGACTACTGAAGCTGCGAACCGAAACATCGTCGTCGATGGAAGATGCTGGGCGAGTGAGTCGTACGACAGAGCAACCTAAATGCACTGCCTTTTCGTACTGTGTTACCCAGAAATGATCATCCCATGGTTTGTCGGCATGCAGATGTCCGATGATCTTGGTGGTACCACGACTGTTTATCACATCGGCAAGTGCAGCAGCATCTAGCGACAGGTCGATAGATGCGTACTCAGGTACCAATCGTAACCCATGGTGTACGTGTTCCAGGTAGATAGTCCTGCTACCGTCAGAGGTCGAAGTAGGTAGCACATGATATATGACGGGAACTACGGTGCTTCTTCGAACTTTGGATACACAAGCGCTAACGTCATCCATGAGATTGGTCATAGGGCGTTGTTGACTCAGATCAAGGATGATTTCAAAGGCGTCTGCTCCAACCTCAAGGCTTTGGATATCGGCATCTTCAGCCAATATGTCATCCACAGATACTTGAACTGCACAAGTATATCTACGGAGCTCGGTCGCAACGTCCGAAAGCGGATAACCGGGCTCTAACGGTGGAATGGATGCTCCAACCGACTCGTGCGGAAGCTCCGGAGTCGTTATAAGTGACAAGTACTTGAGGAAGGTCCTCTGCGCTCTCTTCAATGTGAGAAACGCCGGAGCCACCGGCTGATCATTCGACGTGTTGTTGTTTGGTGATTTGACCTCGGAGATGTTGTAGAACTCGTAATTAGAGCAACGCCGAAGCATGGGGGCGGTAAAGGCGAGCATGTCGTTGAGTCTTTGCATGTCAAGTCCTCCCAAGTAACTATGCAGACTGGCAAGGTCGCGCAGGACATGGACTACTGGGTGCGTTCGACCAAAGTCTTGTAGTAAGACTTGTCCATTTCTTTCCAGGGAAACGCCGTTGCATACCAGTATCGCACCGTGATCATGTTCAAGGAGGAGAGTTCTCAGCAGCTCTTCCTGTCGCAGATTGTAGTTGGCCGCACCGAACTGCTTGCGGTATTTGGCGGTGGAAAACCCCGTCGTTTCTTGAAACACATCGTCAACGTCGATGACGCGCCGTCGGCACGCCATCGAGGCAATGACGGCCAAGGTAGACTTGCCAGTCCCTGGCATGCCAAGGAGCACAATCGAGGCATCGGCCTTGAATGCACGGCGAAGATAGCTTGCAGGAGAGACGGGCGTTGGGGTAGCGAGAGAGGTGGAACGGGTACTAGATGCTGTCGAGGCTGTCGTTGGTCAGTATTCGGCCGAACAAGGTACTGGGCTTGTTCCTACCCATATCGTCTTCGCTAATCTTCCGCCTTTGACGGGGTCCAGTAGTCCTGGATGTCGTGGCTTGCTCTGGGATTGAGCTGTGGTGCCGGCGGTAGAAGTCACTGGTGGCTCCATCGTCCTCGCCCAGAGTCGCAAAGACGCGCTTCCCCACGGCCATAGAACCCATGGTCGAGACTTCCATGGGTACGTAAGTTGTAGTTCCAATGGTGTTTGATCTTGACACTAGAAGTCGGGATATTGAGCCTGTATCAAAGCTCCTGTACTGCAGAGGGCGAGAGGTGAGGTGCGTAAACTGCGGAGCCGGGTGTGTCTGCGACCTCTATGGATATGCATGGTAAGGTCGTAGACAGACAGTGACAATCAATCAGCCAGGAGCGTACGGGAAAAAGCTGGAAGAGTTGCGACAATCGTGTTTACGCGACGCCATGTCGCGATGGTGGTTGAGTGCTGACGAATGATGGTTGTGATGAGATGAGCAACCGCACAGTGCAAGTTCCGGATAAGCCTTCTTCCCCATCTTTGGCGCCTTTCCGACTTCGCCTGGACGCACGACAGCTTTGCACTCCTTTACAAGCCTCAAAGACCTACGGGAATCCTATCTGCGGGCCAATTGTCGCTTCTAGATGATACATTTCCAGCCCTGCAGCTGCTAAGCCCCGCGGCGCTGGTGAACGGATCAAACGGTGGGTTCGCGGTGCCTATTACCGATCTTTGCCGTGTTTACTCATTATATAGCAGAAAACAAATACGCGAACCATGCAGAGACGTCATTGGCAATCTTGTCATCCGAGATTAGTTTCGGTACTTGCTTACTTGCCGCCCTTTCGTCTGAATCAGGCTCATGCCTGCCCAAGCTCAGGCAAAGCGTCGTTCCGCACCTCAACCGGAAGAGAAGCCTGCTAAACGGACTCGAGTCTCACGAGCATGTGACCAATGCCGTGTCGCTCGTGAGAAGTGCGACGGAGTACAACCAACGTGCTCTACCTGCTCAGGAACGTCAAGAGAATGCTCTTACACAGCCAACCCTAAGAAAAGGGGCATTCAGCCTGGCTACATTCGCACCCTTGAGTTAGCACTTGCGTACCTGTTTCAGCAAAATCCCGAAAACGAAACTGCCCTCAATGAGAAGCTAGCGCAGGGAGGACCGTCTTCGCTACTGCTGGGTCGTGGCGACTCAAAAGAGTCGAACAAACTTCACAGAAGATGGCGGAAAGCAAAATTCTACACCGACGTTGACAGGCTGTTATCTGGAGGAGAAACTTCGCGTCATGAACAGACGGCGGCAGCTTCACCTCATACTAGTGATGAGGGTTCTGGGGTAGAGGAGGCTTTCGCTGCACATGCTAGCCGTACACAGGATCACGTTGGCTACCCACAGGACGATATAGAGTCTCCAAGTCTTGGTCAGCTTGTAGGAGCACCGCCTGGACCACTAGTAGAGGAGACTATCTCAACAACCATGCCGCCAGACAGCTGGAAGCTCTTGGAGGTCTACTTCGCCAATATTCAATCCTGGCTTCCAATCTGCGAGAAGCACGACATCCTGAAGACCGCCTACGACTACCCTACACAAGGACTCTCCAGCAAATCCAACCGGCCCGATTCGGGCTTGTATGCCGAGTTGTGGAGTGTTTTGGCGGTAGCCTCACTATACGGAGTAAGCACAACGAATCACGATCCGCTAAATTCTTCGTCAGCAAGGCCTGTTAAGCTGTATGAGAGTGCTAAATCCCTGGTACCAAACGAACTGGATCGTTTCGACATGGGTTGCATCAAGGCGCTTCTCAATTTGGTCGTGTTCAACATGGCGCGAGGGCAGAGTGGAGAAGCATGGCTGCTTGTTGGATGTGCTTCGAGGGTTTTGGAGAGCGTGAACCAACTAACACTTATGGGCAATCCCAGGCACAAGCATGTTTATTATGGCTGTTTCTTACTCGACAGCATGCTAGCTCTCCAGCTCAAACGGCGTCCACATTTTCGAAGGAGCGATTTGGAACATCTCGGAACGATTGACGAAGACGGCCTGGAAGAGTGGCAGCCTTGGTCTGGCTTTCTCGACCCCTCACATGCAGGAAGAAGAGCGCCGTTGCTCTCACTCAGCATTTTCAACAGTGTTATTGAACTTGTTGATCTACTCATCAGTATCGAGCAGCCATCTACAAGGCACATTCACAAGGACGCTGTCGAGTGTCTTGAACGGTGGAGGGCGATGCTTCCCACAAAATTAGCTCACATATGCACCGACAACGGTTTCTCCGTCCTTACTCCACCGGCTGCCCTGCTCTTGGCGACATACCATTACGCCTCATTCGCTTGCAGTCCGTCCGATGCAAGCTTCCACCGGTTATTGGATGTCTTGGATCGATGTTTCGAGCATCCAACTTCCCAATGCCTGCCACCAACAATCCGATGTCTACTAGACGTTGCGAACAGGCAGGCTGCGCGACTTGTTCTGCATGACGTAAATCGCATGCGCCTGGAAAGACTTCGGGAGAGAAACATAGTTGACTTCAATGCACAACACCAGACACAAGTGCTCGAGAGCACAGTCATGCCTCTCAGACAGCATACAACTGATGTGCAGACGTCATCTGCAGCTTCATTGCAGACTCTGTTTTCGGACACATATCCTATAGCTCAGCCAGCGGCACCCCCTCACCATGCCTTCTTTCCCGGTCCTAGTCACTCGCAAATCGACCCTCGGTGTCCAGAACCCACCAGCGATTTAGAAAGCTTCTTCGACGAACTGGCTTCGCTAGACAGCGCAACTAGATCGGATACCCGACCGCAGTTTATGCAAAATCTAGGTTTCGGTCCAGACGCAAGCATGGCTGATTTGTTCAGCGAATATATACCTATGCAGTCGTCGAGTTTTATCACACGAGACGAGTCTGCGCCTGCCAATCTAGATCAATACAACTTCTACGATGCGAGTTGACCTGGAACCAAGGCACGAGGATGGTGCTTAGACTTACCCATACGTCGGTCCTTCGCCTTCTACCGCTCATCTTTGAGCTCTTGAACAGATGGATGACGTGCAGCAACATGCATGTAACATACGCTCTACGATCAATAGATAGCGATGTAGGACCGGATTTATTACTTCCGAGCTCTACGTAAGGCGCTCTTCCCGGAGAAGCTTCGCAATATTCCTTCACGCCAAAGATGCGATGATAGCATATAACGTGCGTCACCGGTGAGATGACTTTGGGGCGTTTTGAAAAGCCTTGATTGGGCACTGTATATTACCATACAGTAAAGGCCGAGGTGCAATGCTAGAAAGCAGCTAATGAGCGGTAATACTTCACATCTTTCCAGACTTCGTACGGCGAGAAGCGACCTGGTTTTACTTCTAGGATGGTTGGTTGGGAGCCAGGATTGCTTTATAAATCTAGGAAGGGATGGTCAGAACGAAGGCCAAGAACAATCGTTTTTTCCATATGGGCATTTCCAGATCTCCGCCGGTCCGTAACATTGCAAAGGTCAGAATTGACAGCAGGAGAACTTAGGAGTGGAACGAGAACCTTAGGGTTGAGAATCCGATGTACAAGATAAGTCGCCATTGCCTAGGCTATGGCATGATGCTCAAGAAGAGCGGAGCATTATCCTACATTAGTGTAATGTTGACAAAGCCCACACGCGATTCATGAAAAAAGGCCTCAACCGGTACAACTCAGTCGGCATACATATTGCACTAGACACCAGGTCTAATTGGAAAAATTCTATAAATCACCTTGTCCCGAAGTAAGGCTTCCTGGCAGCACAGTCCACGATGCCTAGAAAAAGTGGTACGGAGGTCCGCGCCGTAAGCTTATGCGAGTCAACCTACCAGAGCAGGGTCAGAACTATACAAACCTGAAAGGGTACCTGAGTCTAGTGACAGCCTTGTTGGTGCTCGATGTTCAGGGCAAATGGTACAGGGGTGTGTGTAGACGAGTACGGAGTCGCTTAAGAAGGAGCGATGGCATTGGCCCGTTGCGTTCCTGGAGCGCTTGTGGCAGTGTTGTCTGCCGTGTTCGGGTAAAATACATGTTTCGGGCTTGGAGCAGGATGGCCGGCGAAAAGCTGCCGTGATCTCTTTGTTGTTGTTGATATAGTCGGGTTAATGTCGGGTTGATTAGAAATGGTTTTCTAGTAGCTAGATGGAAAATTCAAGCAACGAGCAAGTAAGCACTTTCGTGGGTGATGTCGTCATGTACCATTGTGAATATTCTTAGTGAAACCTTGGAACACAACAGCTTCTTGGCTTCAGTCTTGAACGTCGTGTAGGCGGGACAAGTCATACTGTTCACGCGTGATGCTTGTTAGAGGATGCGACTATTCTGTCGGTACCAGCCCTAATGTCTTCGACAAAGACAACATCCAAGGCTGTGTCGAAAAAGACGCGCAATGCTCCATCAGCCACATCGCTCCAGCTCGATCTTCTGCAGCAATGTTCGATGCACGCATCGTATGTGCCCAAGAAACGGAGTTTAGGTACGCGCCCAAGACCTTCGAGACGAGCTCGATTGGGTGATGGTGTCGTCTGCCAAGGTACTAGTGCTGCTTACCCCACACATTGTCGGATCGACCGGCGCAGGTGCTTGTTGTACTTCACTTCAGCCCTGTGTCCTGGGTTCAGACAACGCTGACCTTGTCAATTGAACTCTGACAGACAAACTATAGATTCTGGCCAGGAAGCCTCAAGCACTACCAAGAGAATCTGCCACTACAGATGACACCGTTGGCAGGAGATCAAAGAGCAAGAGCTGGATATACTTCAGAAACAAATATCCATGGGTGATCAACAGCCCCAATGCCGGCATGCCATGCCATGCCACATGAGATGCATGCGGAGAATGCTAGCCAAATTCGATCACGATACATTGGTCGCATCTACAGCTTCAGCTGTGTCATAGCTCCACTTGCGCGATCACTTGGCAAACTCTTTCCAGTTGTCACTGGGCAACGCTGAGAGCTACAAGCTTCGCCCTGGACGACCGTGCTACGAATAGACCCCTTATTGGTCAACATGGGTTCCGGACAGAACTGGCCGGTGGCGTTTGGTTCGAGATGTGCTTGGAAGAGCAATGCCAACCCTACTTGATACCTGGCGGGACAAATCGTTTGTGGCTATGTGCATGGGTGCCATAGTACTTATTACCCAACTTCCCCTCTTGTAGTGAAGCATCTGGAAATCATCCACCTCATACTACCTTCTTTCGTTCCATCTCAGCATCGATCACGTAGTAACGTCAGCTTGAATTCTCATCATCATGCTCAAGCATCTCTCCATACTTGCCCTTGCGAGCTTCGCGCTGGCTCAAAATGAGACCGTTCCGGACCTTGCAGCTGCGTTGAACTCCACGGATGAGCTTTCAACTCTTCAGTCGGTCATTCCTGCGGGCGTATTGGAGACATTGGCTGGTCTCACCAACATCACTATTCTCGCCCCCTCCAACTCTGCTTTCGGAAAAATTGACAATGAGACACTTTCGGGACTTACCTCTAACGAAGGGCTTCTCACTGCCCTTTTGCAATACCACGTGCTCAATGGCACATTCCCTTCCAGCGCCATCACCAACACGAGCGCTTTCGTCCCTACCGCGCTGACCAACCCTCTTTTCACCAACGTTACTGGAGGTCAGGTTGTCGAGGGTGTAACCAGCGGTGACAATGTAGTATTCTACAGTGGTCTCTTGACTAACTCTACTGTCACGACAGCGGTATGTGATCCTCTCTTTACCTCCCCATTTCGACCGCTAATAGTCTCAGGATGTAAACTTTACTGGTGGTGTGATTCACATCATTGACACTGTGTTGGCTATTCCCGAGAACACTGCCGACACACTTTCCGCTGCTGGACTCTCTTCCCTCCGTGGAGCCATCAATGCGACCAATCTGTTTGACACCGTCAACGACACTCCCGACATCACCATTTTCGCCCCCAACAACGAGGCTCTCCAGAACATTGGATCTGCGCTTAGCAACCTCAGCACCGAGGACATTACCAGCATTCTTACTTACCACGTTGTCACACAGGGCGGTATTGGCTACTCATCTACTCTTGAGAATGGCACTACTCTCACTACTGCCAACGGCGAGGACCTTACCATCACCATCGGTGACGGCGGCATCTTTGTGAACAACGCTCGTGTTGTCGCCTCCGATATTCTTATTGCCAACGGTGTCGTTCACGTCATCGATGAAGTCTTGAACCCCTCTAACGCTACCGTTGCTGACTCTACTTCCGACGAGGGTGAGCCTGCGTTCGAGGGAGCCTCATCTGTTTCCGACGTCCCGTACACCAGTGGTCAGCCCACTCCTACTACCAGCATCAACCAGGAGGCTACCGAGGCTGCTGACCCCACCAACTCTGCTGCCACCAGTGCCGGTGAGAACGCAGCCCCTAGGCAAACCGGTGCCATTGGCATGGGTGCGCTTTTCGGTGCCGCTGCTGTTTACTTCTTGTAAGCCCAGCATACTGTACAAGGGCTGTCGCGTAGATGATATCCAGGGGGATGATATATGAAGAACGATCGTTATAGCGTAATGTAATATACCTGAGCGATATATTTGCTCACCCAGTCACGTTGTTAGACATGAATTTAAATTTTGCTTTTTGTCGAAAACTACAGAACGACGTGTGCATTTGTGCATTTGACCTTCTCGCCGTTCTGTTCCAACTAGTGATTGGATAATAGTCAACAACAGCATTTGCAACAACGTGGGCAGATGCTTTGGGTTCTTCTAGGATTCGTAGCTTGATGTGACAGTTTTCTCCACCTCCTCAAGATTAATAGCTTTGTTTCATCTCGGAAAACTTACCCGGTAGCACACCAATCGCACAACTGTCTGATGAGATGATGACGTCTTGCAATACACCTACTGCATTGTTCACAAGGGACAACTCCCTGCTATGCACAAAGGTCTACGACATAACGCGGTCCAGCCAAAAGAGATGAGATCATGGGAGGTGTCTGATGACTTGAGACCTTGCGCAAAACCTTCTTCGGTTGCAATTCAACCGAGACAATTCGTCCATGTGGCCTTGCATTTTGTGCCTGCTAAACTGGTCCTTCACGAACTGTGCCACAAAAAGTAGGGCTCAAGCCACCGCACCGGCTGCCCCATTAAAACAGTTTCGGCATGCTCGGAGCTTACAAGTTTCCGTGCTAAAGAACTACTCCGGCAAGGATTCAAACGCTAAACACTCACGACATTTTAGTGCTGCATTCAACGCCTACTGCATAGGGCAATTTTAACTTTTGGCGGTAGCTCAAGGAAGCACTTAGGTTTCGTGAATCCTATCGCGTATCAATGCCGGATCCTGTTCACCCGCGCGATGATGTCGACACGGCTGCCCCCTGGATGCGTGAACCCCCACTTTCTGTGATAAAGCAAATGTGAGTGCTTATACGAAGTGTCACCATACGGGTACCTGTCTGCAGCTGTGACGGGATGATATCAGGAATGGCACCAGGGACAAGGGTCCCATTGTACGCAGATATATTGCTCAGTTGTGCGAGCGAAACAATGTCGGATCCGACCAGAAGGGCCGTCGAAATTTCGAAGGAAGCGGGTATTGATCCTTCCATAGCACGGACGTCATAGAAACATCAACGCAGGAATGACTCTGGCAATCTACAAAAACCAGCGAGAAATTGTGCTACCATCGTATCGTACACGATTCTGCTATCGCTGAATATCTTGCCAGAAGAACCGACAAAAAGCTAATGTTCGGCCCTCCACAACAGCGGACGCATGCAGTTGCTTGGGATAGGCCCTAGTGTTTCGCAATGTCCGTGCTTTCGATTGGCGAAAGGAATTCGAAGATCAGAGATTGGATCGCCAACTAGGGCCGTGATGGTTCCGGGATCTCATTCGACCCTTTCACAGTTCTCCCAGCCTTCCACACCATAAATACATCAAGGTTTGCCTCAGGCTCAAGACAACAACCATACCTGCTCAGCGCTTGGGAAAAGTATTATCTGTATGACTTATTGAGAGTGTGCGCTGTAGAAGTCCGTCATAAGGTTGCACAACCATAGCACAACAATAACGACCAAGAAAAGACTTCTCGTTCCTGGTCCCGCAATCTGTCATTCCCCATATCTGCGCTTTCGGTGGCGCTAAACCCTTGCCAATCCAGCTCAGGATTCGTAATCTCCAAAAACAGCCGAAGGAATCGACCTGTCGAACCTTAGTGTTGTCGCCATGACACGCTCGTGGCGTACATGCATTTTTCTGATTGAGCCGCTGATCTCGTCCGCTGCAGATTTAACATGCCGGCGTTCAGCTTTAAGAGCAGGGTAGTTCATGATTTGTTAACGGCATTATGCTCGGTTGATGCCCGTGCGGAGCGATATCCAAGTGGGGTGTGGGAAATATATGAGTGTTCCCAGAGCTGAAACATTGCGGTCCGTCTTACACGCGCTTGGGTAAACTGTTCATGGTTCAACCGATGCGACACCACACCAAATACCGTACACTCGACACTTACGCTCATTTCTTTTTCAGTCCTCAGTAGCTGCGGCGTCGTTTTGATCAGGACATCGCATCATGTTTCGCCTATCAAGATCTCGGAAAGATAAGGAGGAGAGGCATCCAACCGATGTGTAAGTTTGCTTGAGCAACGCCATTTATCCCTAACACATGCAATGTGGAGGCAACAGGGCGAAACCACTGTGATACCTGAAGTGTTTTCATGGTACTACGTTGAAACACTACAGGCGGCTCATCACTAACATGGTGTTATATCAACTTACTAACCATCATTAGATCCGAGCCGTCTCGACCAAGATCCATCAATGAATCCACCAATCGAACCTCTACATCATCCAAATCAGTGCCAGTTCCAAGGGCAGTTACACGACCAGCGGGTCCTTCATTCCATACTGAAAGCTCAATCCTACGCACATATCAAACCGTAGCATATGATGCTTGGGATGTGCCACGCCTGACTAAAACCCCATGGGAACTCGAACGAGCCAAGTGGAACTCAACACAACGACGCTCAAGACCCCAATATCGATTTCCTGCGCAAGTCTTCAAGAACCTCCCTAAAGAGGTATATAACTGCATAGTTGCGCAACTTGAAAATATCTATCGAGACCGCGACCAAGCTTGTTCATCATGCTATTTACGAGACCTTCACAGCCTTTCCTTGACGAGTCGTGCATGGGAAAAGGCTGCAAGTACAACCATGTACTACAGAGCCCTAGTACTTGCTAATGAAGAACACACTGGGCTCCCGAAGCTCAGGATCAAAGGCACAAGTAGACTTAAACTACTACGGAGGACGCTTCGCGACAACTCAGGATTAGCTCGACGTGTACGAGAACTGCACATGCTTGACTTCCAGTCGCTCTATCAAAATGCAACCATCGAGCGAGAAGAGATTGCGAACCTGGTAGCTTCTTTGGTCATGGCCTGTCCACGCTTAGAACGCCTGGTAGGGTTTCACGTCCACTCCTCGCAGGCATTTGATCGGTTGTCACATGCGCTGTCAACAAGACCAAATCTCAAGGAGCGGGTGTTGATATTGGCCGATACAGATATGGAGACGGGAGTAGACGATGATGAAGAGAGGCTAGGAGGCATATATATTGCCGAATGCGACCCAACCGAACGCTTCCTTGAACTCAGCTCTATCCATTCCGCGCTATCTACTCTGGTATTGCATCAAGAGCAGGGTCGGTCTTTGATAAGCCTAAATTTCCGAGCTATTGTTGGGACTTTTCGAAACTCTCCCTACATACGTCATCTTGTGGTATCTGGACTGGCGGCGAATTCGTTTGCCAGCATGGCCCTGAACGCTATACCGTCTAATCTAGAGTCTCTGCGCCTTGAGAATCTCCCCGGCATAACGGAAAAGAGCATACAACGCTTCGCTATCTCTCAGCAGGCAATTTCCATCCAGAAGCTGGCACTCATAGACTTGGACATTGAAAGTGTTCTCACCATAGCAGACATACTGTCTCCACACCTTGCAAGTCTAAGAGAATTCTCACTTGTTCAAACAAGCGCTCCCACCTTACTGTGTCGAAGCTCGGAGCCTAGTTTTCGATCGCCGTCGCTTCGATTTATCCACTGGGAGTTATGCTCTGAGGCTTCTCCTCTGCCTTCGTTCGTTTCGCCTTCGTCCATAGAACTGCCAGAATCGCGACCATTCCCTTTTACGAATCTCGAACCAATCGCTTGCCTTGCGACGTCTCTGCTTGCGGCAGGTATCCAGGCACACGCCTTCCCATCGCTCCGTCGCATTCGCATACCTCACGATCCCCAAGGCGTCATCCAATCGCTCTGTAAGCCTCTCGCAACAGCACTTCTCCCGTCCGATACGTCCAAATTTGCGACTGCGTCACGTATCTCCACTTCAGACGGGTTTTCCATTATGCTAGAGGAGCCTGCTACATTATCACCCAAAATGCATGGATCCTTTACCTACAGGGCGACGTCGGCATCACGTGTAGATTCTGTAGTCGGCTCTACGATGTTCGATCCAAGTCCTACAGAAGTCGTCCTTACGCCGATGCGATCGCGTCTCGTAGCACAGTCGCGTATCCTTGCTGCTAGGAAGAATGCGACCATGGTCATTCGCGTTTTTGACCCCGAGGGCGAAGTGAGAGTGAACAAGATTATCGGAGGCCATATCGGCCATATAGACAGTAAGATTACTTACGACATTAAGACGGCTGGGCGGAGTGGATGGATCACGGGGATAGCTGACTTGGTCGGCGACAAGGGCACAGAGCTACTTCGGTGTAATCGAGCAAGTTGTGGACATTTTGTTAGTGGAGGAACCGGACACAGCGTCTTGATGGCTGAAGATCTCTTCTGAGGTGAGATGTTCTTTTGGCGGATCCCGAGATCATCTTCCCTGCTCTCGACCATTCACTGGTATGCTGAATGCTTCAACTTGTCAGCTTGCTTATGCGACATAATACGATACCCAGTTTTTGTTTGACCCAAGCATGAGTAATGTCTAATGCGGAACCAGTCCGCATATTTTGTAATATCAGAGCCGTTGCAAACGTATCACTTACAGGATGCATATTTGATGAAGAGTGCAAGAGGCCAGGTAGCAACCTGAGCTGTAGGATAATTAAATAGGATGTTGATAATTCTTCGCTCACGCATTCAGTAGACCATGCGTTTTCCAACATGCCGACGCTGTGGCCAACGCATCGCGATCTGATCACGTCAACCGTTTGCATGACAGGGGTGCCGGGAATGACGGCCGACGTGTGCTTGATGGGACATTCGGTCCGAATCCAGATAATCGCATAGTTGGTGGTGGTGGTGGTGGTGATTGTAATTACGCTGAATTGGAGCCAATCGGAACCATGCCTTCCCTTGCGCGAATATCTTATTTGTGACAACCAGGATAGAGTGTACTTGACGTATGGTGTGGAGATGGTATCGCGAGATGGGATTTGATTTGCGCATGTTGGCAATAAGCAAGCACATGCGATTGTGAATTATTTTTGACGTTTCCAAGGTTCCATGCAGATGTTCATATGAATTTGTCCACCGGCTCCTCTACCGGGTGACACCATAGGTAGGTATCGCTTGATTTCCGCTCTTCTCGTGGTTGCATGTACGTCAGCCTGAAAAGATATCCTCCACCGCGTTAAAGCTGGATGATCCTCGGTGCGGGAGCGCCGCATGCTCATTGGCAGGCGAAGTGATCAAAATCTGGTTGTGGCTCAAGCATCTAGCATTCATAAGGCACACTAGTCCGGATATGGAGGTCGGTATCGAAATACTCAAACCGCTACACCCCTCTCAGAGGCAGCGTTTCGCGTGTGCGTGCAGCCTACCCATGTGGAGTGGACAAAACCTCGATAAAGAGGTAGCGAGGTACTTCCAAATACGTGGCCTCCATTTGTATGCTTGGCAGTTGGTTCGACACCACTTTGTTTACCGAGCGGTTTCAGCTCTACAGTAGGGATGGTATGTTGCAACGGAAATCTGTAGAAATGCATCTGAGGACAACTAGATTCCGAGAGACTGGCTCGTCGAAGCTAGAACATAGTGGGACAATGGTTGCAATGTCAGGATATAAGGGCGGGAAGATACTTGGCCGGGCCATTGCGGCTTCCGCGGAGAGCAAACTTCACAAAAAGGCCAGAGCTGTCGCTCCCTGACTGATGCACCTGCTCAGCTCATACAACAACACCCTGGAAGCCCTTACCGACCAAAGGATGGACCTCTTCCTGACGCCCACCCGAAAGAACTATCTGTCGCGAGTGGGTCATTTAACCACGGCAGAAGCCGAAGTCCCCACGCGTGCCCTCTAGATCACCGGGATCAGCAAGGTGCAAAGCTGCAACCAAGATATGTCGTTCTCAGGTACGGATACTAATCATCGTCTTGAGGATGTAGATTGACTCAAAGCCAGTTACGAGATCGAGATATGCGCTGCAACCGCGAGCGTTAAAATTTATCCAACCAAAAACATCGAACGACTCGAGTCGGTTCTCGATCATGATCATCATTGGCCATGGTGAAGTTCTTAGCGGGATCGCTTTTGTGAAGAGTCGAGACGTTCCACCGATCGCCGCACCGGTACGATTCATCCGGTCTGGCCTTGGCATCACAATCATCAAAGTGGATACGGTAGAGCTACGAGAGCCACATAGCTGAAGGCTGGTAGTGGAGTTCGGGGCTGGATTGTTTCCGCGGACTTGAACGACTGTTATATGAATAGCCTCGCGCTGCCTAGAACGCGTCTGGTTCTTTTCAGCCAAGCTTGCACTTTCTTGCAAGTATTGAAGTATGTTACATTTTTATTTTGTCGTCCTTTTACCTCCGTCAATTATTGTACCCAGAACTTACTCTAGGATCGTCGATCATTGGAACTGATCCCTCAAATGCGGTTTTCACTGACAGCCGCCCCGTTAGATGACCAACGCCTAAAACTAAACGATAGACACACCGATCATGACCACAAAATGCGAAAACAGGTCTTGCCGAGAAATCCCCACGTTGAACCAAACTCCGGAATTACAACCCGAACGGCCCGAAACTCTACGACAATATTATGCTACCGGCTTTACTGGAATGTGCCCCTCTAGTTGAGGCATAATCTCAAGAACCTTTGGGTCGACTGTCCAGTTGCTCAAATCGGCGATGGTACTCTCAAATAGCGGCGTCATGCGGGTGTACCCTGATTCAATATCCCAGTAATGGCACGCATCGTCCGCATATGGCCACGTAACACCGATGAGGCCGACAATATGGGCAACTGGATATTCCTGGGGATGTTGATATAGTAGCTGGCGAAGTTGAGGCCTGTAGAACTGTTAGTAGGAAGCCTTCATCAAAGAAAGAGTCTGGAAACATACCAAGGAACCAGATCAATGAGCAAATCATATGGAGAAGTCTCCTGCTTCCCTACTGGTGGCATCAACCATTCCGGATTGGCATTCATATTCTCGACACTTGGCCAAATGAGATACTGTAGATGCATTAGCTACGACTCGGCGCCACGGGAACGATGGACTTACCCGCATCAGTTTGGTCAAAAGCCATGTGGACGCCAGTCTAACAGGAAGAGGAGACGCCGGAAGCAGCTTATTTACTGTTCTGGAACACCATGTCGAGACTGGCTGCGCATCCTGCGGATCCAGGAAACCCAGTAAAAGAGTGTCCACATCGATCTCAGACCTTCCAAATATCTGTACCTCACTCCACCCATTCGCAAGTAGATCTCGTTTCGTCCTCCGGTAAAACGCACAATCGAACCCGAACTTGTTCAATGCGTTCGCCGCAGCCTCGAGGCTGAGTGGGGATGGGTTCGCGGGCACGGCAACATCAACGGCGTTGTCATGCGAATAAGCCAGTGAGGACTGGCTTTGTTCTCTGCGTAAGTACTGTCAGCTGTCGTTTGTAGACATTTTGACTGATCATTCTCACCTTTCTTCTCGAGAGGAACTGCCGTAAGATGAGCCCCCCATAGGATGCGTATGGCCAGTAAACGGCTCGCTGCTGTTTGGAGTCCCGAACGAATCGGCATCTGGGAGTGCTGGTGTCGGACCCAAAGACTCCTGCTTCTCGCTCAGCGGCATCCCAGCCGTAGCCGGAAACATACCTACCGAAAGCGCCTTCTTGACTTCTTCGGCTGAATGATGTGCAAATCCATTCTTCTCAAGCTCGGACGCCCAATTCGCTGCCGACGCGCGATCCGGTGCCATTGCCAGCAGCGACACAACGGACTTCATATCGTCCAACTCCTTGGCCAGTCGCCTGACGTGAGCCCTCAGTTGAGTTGTTGTTTTACCATCTTCTGCCACATCGTAGACACAGGTGAGGTTTTTTGATTGACAGGTGTTGCACTTGGGCCTCACACCATCACACTGAACCACATGTTAGTCTACTCATCTCAAGATCGATAAAGTGGATATGTACCTTGGATTTGCGTTTTCTGCAACTCTCACATGCTATAGATGTGATCTTGCCGCGAGGGGTTCGTAACGCATAGGTACCAGCAATCGGAGACTGGTGCTGTCCTCGAGCGTTTGCAAGGGCGCCCCCAAGTCCCTGCTTGGGTGCCAGCGGGGCTTTGTGATTTGCAGCGGCGGACGCTGCCAGTGGACGAATCACTAGATTCGTTTGGTTGGTATCGAGGTGGAGGGGCACTTGACTTTCGTCCCATTCAGAGGGCTCCTGGCTAATGAATTGTTAGCGAAATCCAGGTCGAAGTTCTGAAATTGCAGTTTCAGGTCTGGATGCATCCTGGTGGTTGCGCATTCGGTCTGCGCATCTTGTTGCGTAAACACGCATCGATATGCGCGCCTTCGATGGTGCTTTGGACCCCGCGCCCGCAGCCCAAATCTGGCAACCCGGAGAGCAGTGCCGAAGAAACCCTTGGATGGGTAGCAATGCACGGGTCATCCTGACGCCGCAACGGGCAGGTCTCTCAAATTACCGCCATGATAATCAGGAGACTCTGAATGGAGGACTTATTCTCCGTCGCCAGTAGAACTTGCCGAAACGCACAGCCACGGGCGGACGTAAGACGAAATGCCGATCCTTTCCTGGGAAGACTACTTCTTGGGCAATCTCTCACGATTCCCGTATATTTCTTGGCATATCCGGATCGTACCGGTACTTCGATACATGCTCTGTCTTTGTGATCGATGATGTGGACTGGAGCCGTCCGCAGGCCTGAGGAAACGCCATCGCTCGTCGTACTGAAAGGCCATCTGTCACGCTCCGGGCGTTGGTTGAGTAATTTGACGAATCGTGGTAGGGCGCCAGGTGGGCGCGAGATGTGTCCTAACCGGTCCAGAGAAGGGAATCGATTGCTGTCGTGTATATGATGGTGGGGATATTCTGCAAAAACTGACATACTCACATTTGGATCCCTTGAGCTTGTCCAACAGCCTCCGAGGCACGACGCATCAAGCGGGGATTTGCGCTACCTTGCGGAAGTCCTTCTAAGGTGTCAGGCAAGCTGCCACTGCCATACCAGTAGTTCAATCCTGAGGTGTATATTAGTGGGGATCAAGAGCTGGTCATACTGCCGACGTACCCGGAGACGAATTCGATGATTGTGCCGGCATGAATGCGAGCATATCTCAGGGCGGAGTTATCAACAAAAGGAGCTATGTCGGAGTAAGGTGGTGGAGGGAAGGATTTGCTTCTGCAAAATTCACATGAAAGATCCGCAATGCATATCGGGCATTAACTTTGTATATCCTCTACTAGAGCACTGAGCCTGAGGTTCATTAGTGCCCGGCGAACTCCTATGCGGAACTGCTGACACGCACATAGAGCTGGGACGAAGTTTCAAAAGCGTCGCCCATCTAAACACCAGCTTTCGGATGCAGCTGGATCTAGTGTTTTAGCGCACCACACAGCGACGACCGCGGGGAAATCGGGTTAGCGGACGGCACTGTTGGACTAGGCTAGAACGGCCGCTCCTACGAGATGCTGGCAAAGGCATGCGAAACCGAACGCGGGTAGGTGACCCCATGATCCTATGTCATCGTCTTTTCGTTTCGTACAAGTCGCGATCGTGAGAGTAGTTTGCTCTGCGCCAGTCGCCTCCCAATGCGCCGTATGCACGATCAAGGTTGGTATGTGGAATCGGACCCTTTTTCTTGGTGTAAACATAGGTACGGTTAGATCACGCCTGCCGATCATCACTTTGCATGCTCACTGGTGCAGTGACGTGCGGCAGATCGTCCTCGAATCAACTTCCAACGAAGTTCCAGGCCTCCATGGCTTAGCATGCTGTATGATCTCAATCTAACATGGACGCTTGCTGGTATTTCGCTAGGGACACGTAGAATCTATGCAGCACACTCCTCTTGACCCAAGCCGGAGTGGTAATATCTAATCGGACCGATAGCCTTCAAAGCTTGCTGGATGTGTTGCCGCGTCGAAGCGCCTGGCCAGGATCCGCCTTGAGAAAAATGCAGTGTGTTTAGACCATTAAGCATAGTCGTGTGTGACGTAGTTTTTAAGTTTGCCAATGTCCGCTTCGTGTGAGACCCTCAGGACGCCCGGAGGTTAAGACCAACATAGCCAAGCGGCTACCACCAGGGTCAATAGTCACGCAGCTGGGCAGGAACACTCTTCCCGCACGCGCATTAGAGTGCATAGCGCCACCAACGAGCCACGCCATGCGCATGGTAGAGAAAGTCATGTCGACGCGCTTATTCTTTCCACGTTGTATCAGAAACGGATAGATTACTCTCGTAGAGCGAAGTAATCGACTCGGCAGGTATATGCTTCTTTGACTGCGCCCCCACTCAGTATCTACATAAGAAAACACTACCCGAGATCTTCACTTCACCAAGGCTGGATACTCGAATACACCTTGACCAGACTACATAGTGATATAGCGTCGAGTCTGAAACTACCGACACCATTGTCTTTGTCAACCTTTAGAGGACGCCGTCTGTCTTGATACTATTGTAGTGCCCCTTCATCAAGCTTGTTCCTGACACTTTTTCAAATATCATCAAGCAATTATTTGAAGTCGGCCCAAACTTGGCCCAAGAGGGCATTTGTACCCTAGGACGGAACACGAGGCTTTTCGTCTAGCTTCTGGCCAGAAGACCCAGGTACGGGGAAGTCTTCGCCAACGCTTCTCTAGCACATTGCTCTAGCCATGTGTGATTGGACTTCCGACCGCATCTATGACCTAGGTAACGCCATCTCACCGAGCATTCATCCGTACTAGGTACAACCACGTGCTTCACGCCTCGAAGAGCAGAAGCCGGAATTGAGATTACTAGGTCAATGTAGATTTGTGATGCTCCTATTTCATGTTCACGCGTTTGGGTGGTCGTCGTCGTCGTTGTCGTCGACGTGGTTTTGGTTGGGGTCCAAATGCCGTATTCTGCCTGGGCAGATATTCTGCTCTCCTCAAAAAAGAAAACGGATGCGCCTACCATTTTGGATGTAACCTGGCGAAGCCGACCTTCACACCGATATTTGCTCCTCCACATTCCGTTTGTAACCTTGGGCTATGAATACGCGAATAGGCACCCTAAAATTGCAGAGTTTGCTGCTACTTACGGACCTGCGCTAGATCTCGCGCGCCTTGATATCTCAGACGTCTCAGGAGGATAACTAAGATTGAGGTAAAATGCTATCCATTCGATGTCATACCGCTCATTAGGTTACTATGAGACCCTGGCCAAGGATCTTCAAGATTTGGTAATGTTTGAATTTATGTGCGAATGGAGGCGTACGTCCTAAGCTGCACGGTTATCTCACTTGCTACAGTCTTCAAGGATTGTGCGCCTCCGACGTTCACCTCTTGCTATGCACTATTGACGTAGAGGCTTGGAACCGAAGAATCACCTTGGCATAGATTGGAGATCAGGAGTTCAAGACAAACTTCATTGTTAGGTGTGCCATGGTACCCCCTCTGGTGCGGCCGGCTTTGCCCGATTGATGACGTATAGTATCGAGGGATCGTTCGTCAACTTGGGATACACGACTGCGTATGCGCCGTAAAACCGAAAAGCTTGGTTTACAAGCGTCGAAGAGGCGTAGAAGACGAATGTGCGGAGGATATAGATCGAGGTCCAGACCTGATTTTCTCACAGTCCCCTGCTGTCGGTTCTCTATCTTGTCCCGGCAGTCTGGCACACGCTATATCAGGGTCCCTACCGTTTCGTACTCTCAGCACGTCAGCGGCTGCGGGATCGACTCCGCCAAGTATAATTGGTTCGGCTGCTTGTCTAGCTCAGTCATAGGGTCATCCAACCACCGAAGATCTTCGGTGACAAACATAGGTCGTTAGCACAAAGGAATGTTTGAAAACGTGGCTAGCAAAGCCACCAGAAGAGGTACCCTTCGGATAGGGTCTCATTCGACGCACCCGTTCCGCCTCTTGTGAAGAATAGGCTCTCCTAGATATTATCTCCTGCATATTGCACGAGTCTTATCCTTCGCTTTGATGTAGTGCGAAGTTTATTTTACCTGAGCTTCCCTATCGCGCTACACTGTCGAACATCCACATGTATCTCCTAGTTCCGGGGGAGCAAGTGTACGATGTGTTTCCTATGACTGCCAAACGTATGGCCCGTGTTTCAATGGGAAATAGTACGATTTCGTAGTTTGCCAACTGGCTCCAGAGCCCATTGCTCACCGCCGCAACATAACATGGACCGTGCTTTTGATACCAATACGCCCAAATTGTGGAAGTGCTTCGTATTCTGCTGCGCCTCTACCCAAGGGGCATGTTGCGCCCAGTCGCTTAGACGGTTATGAGGCAAGTGTAGCAAGCATCTGAACTGTTGACGGTGATCATATTTGACATATTTCCGCGGATATGCGAAGATTGACATGTCTCAGCATTGCACTGCCTTGCTGGCCCATAGCCGACATGTTACTGTTACATGGATCGGCTCGCGAATCTTGGATGCGGAAGATCTTCGAGTGCGTGAAGCTAGACGGAGGGAGGCGCAAACAACCAAGTGCTTAGCCTCATACATGCGATCAAGGGTCGCAGAGCCTCGGTAGACATCGATGCGAGGATGGGTGTGCTTTCGGGGGGATGTCGCCGATGCAATCAGTTCCAGGCCCAACTAGGTACCGTTGAGCCCGAGGCGTGACACAATAAACTCAACACGCACCAGTTTCTTCTGCGCAGATCCGGACTAGAGAGTCATGATCTCTGGTTATGGATATTAGCATTAATCATAAGGGTTTGACCAAACAGCTCTTGCCTCTTGCACGACGGAAGTCGCAGAAAACGGACGGCGAGGTACAAGCGCTCTTTTAATCGGCGAGTCTCCCATCAGATGCTGGCTCAGGATGCATACGATTTGCAACAGTCTCGAGTCCACACAATGAGGCAAGTTTGATTCGACCTCTTCGTCACATCGAATGAACGGTTCTCCGCGCGGGATAGAATTCTGGCCAACTTCCATGGAGCTCGCTGTGCGCGTGCATTCTAGCGGTTCTGTTCAGCTATTGTATTTGCATACAGCTCAGCATAGGACCATGGCTGCGTGTTGGAATAGGTAGGTAGGGACTTGGCAGGCAGCGTCGAAGCAGCTCGTATGGGCTTTGGGTTGCTTCTGCTCGAAAGCCCTTCCTAGTTTATTCCAGTGATGTTGGAACACATGAATGCTGGTGTGGAAGTAGCCGAAGTTTTGATATTGGATACGCCCAGCACGGTCACGTGAGACGCTTAGGTAATAACAAAAGCTCTGACACCATTTGCACTTTCCCCGCTGTATCGCGAAGCCAACCGCGACAAGACCACGACGAATTCCCTCATCACCAGCGCATTCCCGCTAACTACATCGGTGTGATCGCGCCTGTCTCTTCTTCTCTGCTACACAGTCAGTGATAGAGACACTCAATCTTGTCATCAACAAGAAGCAAGCTGACGCCCAGGATTCCTTCTCTAAAGCAAGATAGCGTCGCACAGCACCACAACAAGAGTCAACATGACAAAGTCTCGCTCAAGCTCTGCGTCAGAGGGCGAGGTCTTGGATACCCGACACAAGGCAAACACAGTCAACTCGCGCAACGAACCTGCGATTAACGGCTCAAACAGGTCCTTTGGACTGGATGGTGCTTATGATAACTACCGCGCCTTGAGTCGATCTCCTTCGCCATACCGCCGCAAGCGCACACCGTCACGATCTCCGTCGCCATATCGGAGAAGCCGCGCCGTCGACCGATCGCCATCGCCTTACCGACGAAGCCGAGCTGATCAAGCTGGGAATGATTCAAGGGGCTACAAGCGCAAGGCCTCTCCGCCGCGCAGTCGCCCTGACAAGCGATACCATGCTGATCATAGCAGACACGGTGATTCTCGACGAGCTCCGGGACCTCACCAGACCAGTTTTGTGAAGGAACAGAAGGACGTACCAGATCGATCGCATGCAAAGCCTATATCATACGCCGAGGTCGAGAACCCGAATCCTGTCACAGACTTCCGAGAGTCTCTGCCGACCGACAAGCGACCTCAGAACTCGCGTCACGGTGACAAACAGCGTGAGAAGACTCGCCAGACGCAGCAACAGAGCAGACAGACACCGTCCGAAGATTCCAATTCTCAAGCAAAGCAGGCAAGCGTGGCCGAAGATGTTGAGATGTAAGTGGACCAGCTCCCAATCAACCCCATCTAAGAGCTGACTCTGCAACAGGACGTCCGTCGACGATACTACTGATTACACCCCAGCTCCTGCTGAAGAGAAAGTCCCCACCCAAGAATCACGCGAAGAGAAACGCCGACGATGGGCTGCTATACGCGCAGCTGCTGAGCAAAAGAAGTCGAAAGAGAACCTTCTTCAGCAGGCTGTCCTTACTAACGCGTCCGAAGCGACGACGCCCAATGTTGCTTCCCCAGCAGCCTACGCAGACAGCCTCATATCACCGTTCGCATCGCCTCGCAATGGCGACCTCGACTCTGTACCCGCCTCTCCAGACGTCATGATAATCGATAAGCAGGGTGGGATCAGTGCCGGTAACAGTCCTGCCGCAGCGAGTCCATCAGCAGCGGACTATGACCCCCTACAGGACATGTTGGATGACCGTGATCGAGCGGCGAAGAAGAACCAGAACCCAGAAGTGTCCTCGGATGCGTACCGCGAAACCGATCCGAAAGCCCTTTCTACCCTTCCAGCAGAGAAGGTAGCGCCTGTCAAAAAACAAAAAAAGGAATTCGACATGTTCGCTTCTGACGACGAAGATGAGGAGGAAGATGTTGGGACTGAGGACGTTGTCGCTGCGAAAGGCACTGTACTTGACGAGAAAATGCTCGATAATTGGGACGACCCCGAAGGATACTACAAGCTAATCAGCAACGAGCTGGTGGATGGTGGACGTTATCGCATGATCAAGGGTCTTGGGCGTGGTGTTTTCGCTAACGTCGCACAAGCTGAGGAGATCAACACTGACAACGGCGACACGAATTCGAGAATTGTCGCTATCAAGATGATCCGCAGGAACGACTTGATGAGAAGGGCCAGTCAGAAGGAAATGGACTTCTTGCGCAAAGTCAACGAGGCAGATCCACAAGACAAGCGCCACATCATCCGCTTGCTGGGGTCGTTCGACCACAAGGGTCATTTGTGTATTGTGTTTGAGCACATGTCGAAGAACTTGCGGGACTTACTCAAGGAAGAAACTAACGGCCACGGTCTTACGCTTCCAGCTGTGCGTATCTATGCGCGTCAGATGTTCCTTGGTCTCCAACACTTGCAAAATTGTCAGGTCATTCACCTCGATCTGAAGCCAGACAACGTCTTGGTCTCTGCTGATAAGAAGACCATAAAGCTTGCCGATTTTGGTACCGCGGTCGACAAACGAGACGTTATCGAGCGCACCGAGTACCTCGTCAGTCGGTTCTACCGCGCACCTGAGATTATACTCGGTATGGACGTTGGCTATCCTGTAGACATGTGGGCTGTAGGTTGCACCGTATATGAGTTATGGACTGGCAAAATTCTTTTCACTGGACGATCAAACAACCAGATGATCAAATCCTTCATGGACTGCTTGGGATGGCCGAGCGAGAAACTGCTCAAGAAAGGCCTCGTCAACAACATTCTTGAGAACTTTGAGCTGGGACCCCCACTGAAATTCATCAGCCGTGAAGTTGACCAATACAACAAGGTACGCTTTCGTTATTCATTTGAGAGATGGAGCTAATTTTTTCACAGCTCTCTGTTCGCAAGATCGAGCAGCAGAAAAGGATCAGTCGCGACATGAAGACTAGAGTCCACGACGCCGCCCGAAACATATCTAGTGGAGGGCCAACTGTCAGCGAGTTAAACGATCTAGCGGATCTGTTGAGTGCTAGCCTACACATGAACGTCGAGAAGCGCATATCACCAAAGGAAGCTCTTGCACACAAGTTCTTTGCTAACAAGAATCCTGCGCCCAAGACTGCCACGACCACAAAATCTGCTGTCGTCAAGCCGCCCATGATGAAGCGTAGTACCCCAGTTGGTACGCCTGGTGTTCGTCGGTAAGCACTGCAAGATGGATTTTTAGCGTTGCAGTTTTATTGACTTTCGGCGTTGTTCTGCTTCTCTGCTTTCAGTATGAAGTGACGGGCCGTTTTCGAGGGAGGCGCCCGGGCATCCGTTTGAGATCCTGAATATGGGAAATCAACATAGCTGGTTACCAAGCATTCATCAAACTGGTTTGTGGAATCGGGGACGCTAGCTGTAGAAAACAACAGCAGAGGAACCTGGTTCTTGAAGTGAGTGGAAAGCGCCTTCTTTGGCATGGGACCTGGCGCCAGCCTTGCGACGCTTTCTACATACAGCTTCCAAGTATGTCCTCTTTTAGCTCCCAGGCCAAAAACTGTTGGGATGCAGCCACGGTATTAATCGGATCGGAGAGTAAGCACTTACTGTCCGGCTCACTGAGCCATATGACATAGTTAGCAACAGATGTGTGGAACATCGAAGTACGTCTTCACATGTACAATTTCAGGTTTTAGACGACTTCGAGATCATGCACCACAAACGATTCAGAGTCTTCAACTTGCGATACAAGCATGCTATAATTCAGGCATCAATCTCTCCCTTTAAGAAAGCCTTTACTTTATCACCCCAGATGACTTGACGCTTGTAAATTGTTATGCCGGGTGCACTGCCAAGGCCCAAACCATCAATAGCCTCCGCAAGCACCTCTCCGCTCCCTTCATCTCTCAATTCGCGCAACGGATACTGATACGTCTAGCTGTTGTCAGCGGACCGTCAAGTGAGAAGAAACTCCATCTGAAGCCCTCCAAACTAGCCAAAATTACCTTGAAAGCAAATACTAGCGCCCCGGTCTTTGGCAAACGATGCAATGTCTGTCTCTCACATCTCACCACCGTCTTGTCCAAATCGATTTCCTCCTCCGCTCCGATCTTTTGCTTCCGAGCCAAATCCTCCTCACTCATGTGGTTCCCTTCCAAGCAGAACAACTCTCCATTTGTACTGATACTCCAATTACTCCGCTTGACGATCTTGCCCATGGGTAGGTTGGCAAAGAAGCGATCCATGCTCTTTTCTAGCTTAGCGGCATAGCCGGGGACAGGAGCATGTATGGCAGCGAGAAGTTGATTGAGCTTGGAACGTGTGTTGAATCCGCTCGGAAAGCAGTTTATAAAGGCCGTTAGCAAGTATTTGGTCTGCGTAGTGGTACCGAACGACGAACCATCGAGTGGTTCGGAGGCGAGAGGGGAGGGGGAAGGGGTGAGTAGTAAGAACTCCGTGTCGATATTGGAGCCTAGGATTTCCAGAGCTTCTTCGCCGTTAGTCATGTGTAGTGGGATCAGGCTATCTGTGACATGGTTGCGCAGATGCTTTCCCGACTCTGTGATGGCGTATAGACTTGGAAAGCGAAGAGGCAGGTATGTTCTTGTAAGCCATTCGTACAGTTCTAGGACGGCGGGGACGGCTTCTGAGTTACATGCAAGGACTTCGTAACGTTCCTTTTCGATGAGTCGCGAACGGATTTGTAACCGTTCGCGATAAGTGTTATCCATTGCAATTAGATCATTCAGGGTAGTATTTTCGAGTGCTGTTGCAGTGTCGCTGTTAGTGCATACTCATGCTCTTGGTACGTGGTGGTAGAGACTTTACCCATTGTCATATGGTATTTTGGTTTGAAAGGGCGGAGCTTGAGAGGCTGTTCCGTATCCAGGTTGAAGTTTGAGAGAGGGGTGATATCATCGTATGCGGATTCTGAGTATACGTGTTCGGCTTTCTGCTTGACCGGTGTTGACAACAATGGATGTCGTAATCGCTAGTTCAGAAGTTGCGTCAGAGTGCTGGTGTGGAAGATCAGTGGACAGAAGAACATACACAGATGTTATTATGCAAGCGAGCTCTTTTGGAGTAGGCATAGGCGATTGCTCCTAGTAACAGGAGCGTCCATGCCAGCGGTCTGTTGATCATGTCAAATTCGTCCATGGTAACTTGGACGGCTGTTCAGATGTATCACGCAGGATAGCCGTATATAAGTTGTGTTCAATGTCAATGTATGTCACGCACGCAGGGCGTCGGATCGACAAGCCGTCATAACATGGAAGAAAGAAGACATGAAGTGGTAGACGCTTCAAACGCTTCAAACGCTTCAAACGCTCCAAACGCGACGGCAATGCTATCAGTTGTTGAAACAAGTGGGATCTAGTTGCCTATCAGAGCTAACCCCGCATTGGAGCGGTTACGCTAAGATGGCGTACTAGGAACGGGGCAGATCATAACGATGCAGTCTTGCACGTTTGCTTGAAATTGGACTAGTTGTGAAATTGACTGTCTCAGCAGACGATCCTGAATCCACAGTCTAGGGACACTGGAACGTAGCCATGCCATGTTATCATTTCACGATGATGTTGCAGTCTTGAGCAGTTTCTTCAATGCTTACACTTACATGTAATCCTGTCTCGATGCTAGATCTGCAGCTGTCTAACGCGGGACAGACTTGTAGTAGATATCGTTGTCCCAGTCTCATCAGCTCCTGGACTTGTTCCTCGGCTCTGTCAGGCCTTTCTGCTTCCTCATCCGAGCCATGGTGTACCCGACGCAACCTCGCTGTTGGCACGTTTATGCTTTAGCGTCCTCGGCTTCTGGATGGCCCACAGGCACCAACTTGCCCACAACAAGGTACTTTTCCTCGAATCTCTCTTCCCAACCCCTCAAGGCATCCAGCTGCTCAGCATCCAGGTTCTCCAGAGTGTCGAGTGGTCCGTCCAGATCCTTGGTCAGCATGTCCTCATCAAAACTACCGCAGGCCAGGCCTCTCGACGCATCGCGGCCAGCGAAGTTTGCATAGGGGCCACCCGGGCCATAGAAGTTGCGGCCGGATGTGACGTCAAAGACACGGCCACGAACCGCGAGATAGACAGGCATGTTGTTCAAGCCATTGTAGGGGAAGAGCGAGGGCGGGGTGAAGGTGCGGAAGACGGTTGGCGGCGGGGCGCGTGGGAGGGTTTGCGGGGCGGCTGGTTTGAGCCGGAGATAGACAAGAAGGCCGAAGAGGGAGAGGAGGATGAGGTTTATCGGGGTGAAGACGGAGGCGCTGCGGTTCTGTGAGTCGAGTCGGGTGCTTGCTGGGTAGCTTGTATTGCTGCTTACGCGTGGGTTGCCGATGGCTCCGGAAGAGGTGAAGGAAGTGCTGTTGCCATTAGCTTGACCCGATGCATGCGCACATTGCAGAACTAACCATCCGCCATGGTGGAAACGCGACGTTGAAGAAATGCTACGTGGGTGACAGTCGACGGTGCTGTCGTGGTGGATGGTAGAGTTTCAACGGCGCGGGGAGCTTAGTTGCAGGCCATGATGTAACCCCAAATGCTCAGCACTAACCAGACATGCATGCCCAAAGACGACGGACGTCCGCCGCAAACTATCACGAACCTGCACGGCACATGTTCCGGACGTTCAAATCCAGCCGTGCAAGCAATGGATTCATTCGGATTACCAGCGGGCCGTGAAAGGGGGTATTGCACATGTTATCACAGCTGAGGCGCGCGTGAGACATAGCCACTTTGCGCAACCACCCGGCCAGTCTCTCTTTCACCGGAGAGTCGCCATGTAATCTTAAGATACTTTGACGACATCTTCACCTCCACTTCACAAACCCCAAGCACGCGCCTACCTGCGCGCAAACACGAGCTTCGCGCCGCTCCACCCATCCCATCCCTGCGCCTTACCTTTTGAAACAAGGCCCTGAAACGCGCGACAGCGATTCATTTCCGCCGCCTTGGGACCCGCTGATTCGCCTAGGCTGCACTTGTCGCCTTGAGCCTATCCAAACAATCGTCAGAGAGCAATTCGCTGCCGTCGAACCGCTGCTTGAAGACAAAGACTTGCGGCACCGGTGCGATATCGTGCCGCTGGCGCTTTGGTCGAGGCGCAGTTCCTACTTGGTTGTCTTGTGCTGGTCTTCTTAGAGTGAGCTGACACCATTTACATCTCGACGTCGACTTGATCGCCCTCCTTCATTTACCAAAATTACGCCTTCGCATCCGCCCGTGACGAAGGATCCGAGGCTTGAACCTACATACATGCTGTTTCTTTGTTTAATCTGAGCGTCAACATCAACTATCAACAATCAACCACTTCTTCAACAAACCCGCTTTACGCATAATATCCTGTACGTATATTCCTTATCTTGTCGCCAGCTCTTTTGCACTTGGTACTTGCGTTGTCGACATCGGCCATCGGCATCCTCTCGTGCTCGTTTCCAGATCGTGTTCCTCGAGACGAGAATTGTACATGGCCTAGCAAGAGTCGGTATTCTCGCCTTCTTCATACTCGCCAACAGCATTGGAGGACATCGCACGTCCCATCTGCGTTGCTGTACGTGTATTCTATGGTATTGGCCGCCCACACCTCTCTGATCGACGGACCATGTTTCTCGCCTATCGCCCGCACCGACAGCTGCCTCCACCAGATCTAGGACCTTGCCAAGTCTCGCGATGTCGACGGGTTTCAAAAAGCACCCAACAATCATGCAATGTACTCTGAAGACTGCTGGGAATAGGAGAGGCTCCGTCGCAATAAGTAGCCCTCAGCCGCTGAGAATGTCGCTTTGCCTACTTCGTGATGCTCATGTATACTTGTACTTCTATCGATTCGGACTAATCTTTGTTTCATGCAGAATCCTTAATAATGTGGAAACGATTGCAGGGTGCCGTCCGGGATAAGGATAAGGAGAGGCATGCACGAATAGGCAATCCCGTACTTCTTGAAACCACTTATGACGAGGATCAACTGAATCGCAATCCCAAAGTGACCGACCTCCAAAATGGCAGTCACCAGAATTATGCGCTCCCTCCGCTGTCCCAGTAAGTACTCGAATCCTCATTTCCTGCGTCACCGCTGATTGCCTGGCAGTTTATCAGCTCCTCACGAGCCTCCCCACTATAGATCGTCAGAAGTACCAACAGCCTCGTCTATTTACTCACAAGACACACTCTGCTACAACAACGACAATCCCACAGCCACATCTCCCTCCGCTTACGACGACATATCGCCTCCTAGCTCTCCTGAGCCAGAACAGCACTCCTCCTCTTTTCTACCTCGAAGATTCCGCTCCATGCGCGACGTATCACCCATGGACGAAGACCGCAAGAAACCCGAAGACAACACCCGCGCGGGTAGCCACATTCCTGTTCTACGCAGAGCGCCATCCGTGCTTAGAAATGGCGACGCAGAGTCAGGACCAAAGCAGAAGTTTTGGGAAGGCAAGCTTGCACCAAATTCCAAAGTGAAATGGGACGAGTATTCAGGCGAGCCCAATAGTGCAGGAAAGGCCGCGTCAGTTGATCCAGTCTCTTATGCGAAGGGCGTGGCATCGTCAGACAGGCCTATGGGGTATCAGGTTTCAGTCAGTGGGCCTCAGAAAAAGAACACAAGTTTCGGCGAGCGTGTTGGCCGCTTCGGGTCGAAGCGTTCACCACCGCCCGTGGAGCCGTGGAGCCGAGCTACGGGACGATCAGAGATCGCACCTCCGCTGAAATACCAACCTGCAGACAAACCACTACAGATACCACGAAAGACAGTCTCACCGAGCACAGACCAGGAGGTGTCAAACGCGCTTGCAGCTGCCATCATCTTCGATACCAAACTGCCTGATACTCAATACGTAACAACTGAAATGGCGCCCAAGGATCCGCGCGACAACGATATGCGCTACAATGACAGCATTAAGCCGATTGCCCCGCTCAAAGTAGGAAAGAATACTCCCACCTCACCTCAAGGCTTAGGGATTACGACTTCGTATCCGAGCCCTATTACTCCAACCACCCGCACACAGATGAACCAGTCACCAGCCACTGTGACACCAGTAGAACAGACGCTATACCCCAGCTTACGGAATACGACCCCGCCTTCGGACAAGGACAAGCAAGCGCCCATCAGCCGATTTTCGTGGACTACCTACAACAGCGCGACGACCGCCCAACACTCACCACCACCCTCACCACCGATTGCGAAGCGCGTCGTGACAGAACCCATATCAGCCGCCTCGTCAATCCTGAATCGCCGCCGCCCAGTACCATCAGCAGATAGTGCCAACGCGCCCAGCATGCCCAAAGTCTATGCCCGTAACCCAACTTCCCCTTACGCCTCATCCACCTTTTCCAACTCGTCCAAAAAGGCACTGCCACATCCCCCTAGCGCTCTCAGCGCCATCGACCACATTGCCTACCTGGAATCGCAACAAGAAGACCTGCGTATCCGTCGTAACAATGTGTACCGTCTACTAAAAGACTTGAACAACGCTGCGCCGACTAACCCGCTAGTCACTGACTTCAAAAAGGCCAGGGTGGCGGAAGAGAGGAAGAAGGCTTTTCAAGAAGAGTTGGATGAGATTCGCGCCGAGGAGCATGACATTGGGCTTAAACTTCATCGCGCGTGGAAGAAGAGGGAGAGGGATGATCCAAACTCCAATGGGAGTGCGTTGTGGGTGAGGAGAGTTACCAGCTAAAAGGAGGATGCGTGTTGGTGTATGATATGAATCTTTTCTCTTCTTTTCCTTTCAAGGCATTTGCATAAGGTGGCTGGTGCCACTATTTCTGGCTACATTTTCTCTGGCTCAAATCATCAGGGCTTGTCCAAGTCTGTTCTTATTTGTTCTTGAATCAACTACCCCTTGATTATGATACTCAACACTTTCACAGACCGATGCAAATAGTGATATATCTTAGTATATATTAAATGTGCAATACCGATTGACAGGCTAGTCGACTTCTGGAACAGGTAGTCCGTTGATTATCATCATTCCCTCTCTTCCTAACATCTTCATCGCCTTGGCCGCTTCGTCGTGTCGCAACTGCTTCGTCTCCTCGTCTGTGACGAGTACGAAGTCGTACTTGAGAAGTTTTGACCCCTCTTTGGCATCATATTTCTTGGCCTGCTCGGCTGTCACAGTACCCAAGCTGACGATGAGAGACTCCTTGACGCCAAAGACGGCATCAGATGTCTCATAGTCAGAACCACGGACATATAATGCCCTGCACAACGATCAGCACGGATATAATAAAAAAGGGTAGCAAGAAAACTCACGTAACCAGATTATCGAAACCCTCCTTCTCGAACATGAAGTGCATATGACTCGGTCTCCAACAATGTCTTCCCAATTTCTCAAGCAATTTGCCAACAGGCCCGTCATTAGGAATTGGGTATGGCACGGGTACAATACCCTTGAACCAAAACACACCATCTTTGTCACTCCTTATGACCGCACGACCATCTGCTTTATCGCCCCTATTCTCATACTGCACGTCGTATTTGCCATGGGAGTCCGTCTCCCACACATCTACCTTGACGTCTGGCACAGGTTCGCCGGTTGTGGTCTTGACAGTACAGAGGACAAGTAGGGCCTCACCGTTGGGATCAGCCGAGATTGAGGTGCCGTTTGAGTCGGATGGCGCGTCATGCGTGTGGAAGGGACCAAGGACTGTGCCTTCAGTTGAAGAGGGAGGTTTCGGGTGGTCGATGGAGTCTACGAGGAGGGAGAGACCGACTATGTCTGAAAGGAGAATGAATTCCTACAACGAATTAGTAGTTTTCATTTTCTAGATGCGAGACTAGATGAGGAGCATACCTGTCGCACGTCGGTGCATATCTGCCCAACTTGCGTAAGAAATTGAATGCCTGCCATCCATTCATCGAAGCTCAATCGCGTCTCGCGCGCGAAGTCGTGCAGGTGCGAGACCAGACGTTCCATGACGTACTTGAGGCGCGGGTCGCTGCATTGCGAATTTATTCGGTGTACATTCTCGGTGATGTTTTCGATGGTGAGGTCCTTGAGGACGGGAACCGTGGAGGCATCTGCGCTCTTGGAAGATGCCATTACGTGCAACGGGACGGCCAGGTAGTAGGAGCGTATAGAGACACGAAGAGCAATCGAGGCACAAAGTAAGAGCGATACTGATGTGCTCAGAGTGTAGAATAAAACAAAGCTCCTGAAGCTATTCAAAGGAGAGTTCAGTCGCAGTTAGCCGTAACATTGACAAATGGGAAGGACCCGCGAAGCTCAACGCGAGAGACCTCCATCGGATCCACCCTAAAAGAGTGCCGCTGACCATGCCAGAAAGCTCATAGGCCAAGTAGCTGGAAAGCGCAGGGCTACAGGCGCCGGCAGAGAGTTCAAGAGGTGGAGGTGATGATGTCGGAGGGGCTCTCGGTACCTGGGATGCGGGGCAGCTTCCAGCGCCAGCTTACCAAGAGCTTACAAGCAGTTGTGCAGTCACAACCTTCGACGGCACACGACAATGCGTAGCAGTTCCAACGACTAGTACACTAGTGTACCTGAGTAGACTTCTGGAAACTGCTAACGCTGTGAACCATGCTCTGTACGACTGTCCGGCAATTAGCCTAGACATATTGCGTCACTAAAACTGCAGGAACAATGCAGTCAATAGATGCACATAGAGTAATAACGAGATGCGTTGATTTTTTCCATATTGCCTTTAAAGCGTATCGTAACTGTAATCCTGTGCGCCATGATTGTTCCTGCCCATCATCCCGAACTCCACCCGCATGCCACCCACCCATAGTGACCCATCATAAAGACATGACTGCTAGAAGTGAACTGAAGTCAACCAAGGAAAGTGAAATTCAGTGAGCAACCTCATTGGAGGTTAGACATTGTTCTTGGGGTTCTCTGGTGAAGCTTTCCACTGCTCAACGTTAACCAAATTACTCGTCGTTGCACAGTGATGCCCTAAGCTCGGTCAAGTAACATACCTTCTTGCCGAGCTCTTGCTGTTGCTCCTTGAAAGACAGCTCCTTGTACTCGTCACGGTGAGCTTTAACTGTGACTTTCTGTTAGCAGATGTCGTCATCTCAGGGTGCAGTGTTATTGCGCTTCGACTAACACGTTTGGATAACGCGTCAAAACGCGTCAAACGTTACAGACTTACAGTATGCTTGCATCTTGGCCATGGAAGTCCTCGCATTGTTCTTTTTGCTAACGCGACCGCCCTTGGGAGCAGCCTTCTTGACACCCGCGCCGTTGGTCGCTTTCGGTATCGCAGTTTTAGTAGTGGTGGTAGTGGCCATGATCAGTAGCAGATACTGATAGATGTTGTATTAGAGTTGTCAAATTAGAAGAGCTTCTAGTGTGAATGGTGAAGTAGAGGTGTAGTTGTAACGTTGATGAGAGGTAAGTGTGAACTGAAGGTTTATTGACAGAAGGCGCGACCCAGACCGCGCTAAGCTTTACTTAGTTTACCACGCATCTACTCGATGGATTCAATAGCCTGTCCAGATGCTTGCGCGACGTTGGAAATATGGTCTCACGCGATTGGTGCTTGTCATCACATGAAACATGTAGCAATATGCGCCCCTAAACAATCTTTCCGGAAGCGAGGGATAGCGGCATGGAACGCGCGATCATGCCTAAGGGAGTGGACAACCCCATTTCGCAAACCATAGAGCTGATGTGAGCAGCGTGTTGGTCTTCGGGGACGCTCAATGCCGTTTCCAAGGCAGTCGGACGGGATTGGGCCACCATGACGCAGTCATTCGCGTAGCCATACGGATCCTCGTACATCTACAACGCATCTTAGTCTGTCGTAACAGGGGCGCAACGGGTCCTTTAGTGCTTGAACGACTTGCACTGTGGTGATTGTACCTCGAAGTTTACCATTCTGCGGGTGAGATTCTATGTCAGGGCCCGGGCATCTGAGATTCTGAAACCTTTCTTGAATCACCTGTATCCAAAGACACGCCCAGAGATCCAGCTCTTTTTCACAAAAACCCAGCAGGAGCGCGTCAAACGAGGTTCGATTGTGCGTTGGTCTCTGATTGTACTCTCACGAAGAATGCGCCGTCTTCTCTTCTGTTATACGACGATGTCGGGCATCCTGAGAGTCAGCCTCCATGCCCCCTGTACTCAGCACCGGCCGGTCTATACCTCGAGAGGCAATACTAAACTTCCGACGGTGACCGCTCGGGCGCTCAGTGAGGCTTGGGGCACGAGGTCTCGCTTTTCCGCGAGCGCGTCCGCCGATGAAAGGTATCTCGTATGCGCCAGCGCGACAGCAGTATAGGAGTAGGTCGTAGACGAGCAGCGCTGCCCATGGGCCGATGGCTACGAGGCCGAGAAAGAGCTATTATACTGTGAGAAGGCAAAGCCCAATCGAGAGTGCTTTGTTCTACTCACGAATACGCGTGTGATCCAGGTTTCTACCACGGCCAAGTTCGCAGGTAGAATAGAGAGAAATCCCATGGCGGGGCGTAGCGGATGTGTGCACTGGTAGAGAGGAAGCTGGGGATAAGGGCCGCGTGAGAGGTATAGAGGGTCTGGAGATACACTGATTGCCTGCAATTGAATTGACGATAGTCGCCCACCAACGACACCAAATTCCAACGACAAAGATGGGTGATGTCTACGTCTGGTGGAGAGATCGGCCGTCATCATCAAGCCGCCGCCGCGATGTGGACCGAAGTGGGTCGTGGCTGAAGCTTTCCCCAGCTTGGTACCGGGCTCACCATCACCGATCCAACACCAACCACTGAACATCAACCCTCAACATTAGATGCAGCTGACATCTCAGCCTTATGTGAGGCTGTACAATGGTTGTTACTCTGATTGGGTGGCAACTCGGCCTTAGCTTTGCGAAGCCAGTAAGGCATGTCCGGCATACTGGCAAGCATGCCCACCCCTCCAGGGAGACAGCTCCCAAGGCTCCATGCCCCTCCGTTGCCATACCACTTGTTATTCAGTCACATCGTGATCAACTGAGCCAAATCCAGATCAAGCAAAATCTGGTGCTGCTACGTCTTCATTACATTGACCGTTGACCCTTAACCGGCGGCCTCCCAAAGTACAGGCGCTTGGCCCTGCGCATGCAGACGGCTGCCTGGACCTAATCATCTCGAGTCTTGAGCCTTCTCAGACACCCAGACAGCAGTTATCTATTCATTGCACGGTTTCAGACTTTGAACATTCCCTTCGACATCACTCTGGATTATCGCACGAATTCTGACTTGCCTACGCCGACAAACTGGGGCTGACCTCACTGCTGCGCCTTGCCAGCAGCCTCGTTGCCTCATCTGGTCGACTCAGATAAATCGAAAAGCTCGAAAGTATATGCCAAGTCAGTGCTGGGTCTCGAGCCTTGTGCGCGTTCTTGTATCCTTCCGTTCACACTCAACATGGACGACCTCCCTTTCCTAGACGCGTACCTCGAGCAAGGTCAGAGCAATGCGACGTTGAAGGTAGTTCTTCCCAACGGGGAGGTTCGCGAGATCTCTGATCGTATCTGCCCTTTCAAGTTTTTAGACAAGTGCCCTCTACTGTACCATGCATTCGAGTACGGTTTCCAGAGTCGCTTGCAAGCCAGCCTTGAGGCTCCGTCCGAGTATGCCATCATATCGCTTCTCCGTTACTGCTACACCGGTAGCTATCTCCCTCCACAAGCAGAGTATGGGCCAATACTGCTTCTTCCGCACGTCGAAACGTACAAGATTGCCGAAGACTTCGATGTTGCCGAGCTACAACTACTTGCGCATGGCAATATCTCGCTACAGGTTGATTTCGCCTGCTCTCTACCTGCCCCTCCACAAGACTTGCTTGAAACCATACGTTTCGTGTATCGACATTACGCGAGTCAGAAGGCCCGCCGACAACATGCTCTTGTTGACACACTCCTCAACTACTGCATCTCAACTTTTCTGGCCCACAGACTTGGCGAAGAGGCCGAGTTTCTCAAGATTGCGGCCGATATTCCAGACTTTCGTCAGGACCTCTGTCGCATGAACATGGAGCGCAATTTCGAGGATGAATGTAAGATTCACTGTAGCTATTGGGGATATTCAGGCTAACTTCAATAGGCGCACAGGATATCATACGGTTGTGTCTTGACACCCTCCAGACTCAGCCTTGCGTTCGCCCGACTGTCCTTGCTTCAAGAGACCTACCACAAGAGATGATTTGCGGCGATTCTGTAGACATTCTGCGCGAATCACACCACCCGCGTGGCGATCACTGGACTGCCAATCAACCCAAAACTCATGAAGAGGCTGGTCAGGACAACATGGTCGATTCAGTTATTACAACCTTTGTGCATCGGCCCAAGGTCGAGCGGCGAGTCACCTTTGCAGAAACAAACGTCGGTTTGCAGTCCGTAGATTCTCACTCCGGCCGCCCCGAAAGCACTTCTACGTTCAAGCTCCCTGGAATAGCTACTAGCTTTCCAGCACCTGCTTTCTTCGATCCGCCTGCCACGCAACCAACACCCAACGGTGACTCCTCCGATGAAGACCAGGGTTTCACCTTAGTCTCTCGACCCAAACCGCACACCCTGGCTACAATCGACGAGCCAATGTCCAGTCCTGAGATGGTTCCTACTCCTGTTTTTGATATCCTAGCCGCCAGCGGCACTGACTACGCCAGCGACGACGACTGGGATATGGTCTCTACGACTGAGATATGAACTGGAACCATAATCATGGTCTTTAATATACAAAATATTGTGGTTCTGACATTGTATAGCGTCATTTGTGGGGATTCTTAGGTCACATGCATAAATATCTTATGAAAGGTTTTTTGATTTCACGATCGTTTTGGCATCCAGCTATCTGGGTGTGGCTTCCAGTTGTGTGGCGAGGGCGTTATCGGCGATACAACGGAAAACCTTGTATAGGTGCAGCATTACGTTGGTAAGCATTCCTCAATATACTCTGCATTGATAATCGGCAAGGTTCTGTTGGAAAATGGCACATTCGTTATATTTCTCATCTTTTTTTTAATCCAGAACATAAAATATAACTTAATAATCCTGTCATTGAAGGCAATTATTGCTACGGTTGCGACTAGCATCAACATCTCTAGTACCATCTTCTAGAACCCATAGCACAATACCAACTATCTTCAGACCTCGCAAACCTCTGTTATACCGCTATCTGTCTCAAGAATGTTATTACATCTAGTGTCACAGTTCGCTGCGCAACTCCCCTGTCCATCGCGATGTTCTCTTGGCGCATGGTTCCAGTGCCGACTCTCTGACTGGCCGTGAAATTCTGTTTGGTCGACAGGATTGGTCTTGTCTTGGCCAATGTAGTGCCAATATATTGCGATTATTCAGGGATCAAGGAAGAGTTGTAGTGTTTGTGGGCGGCTTTCAGATGTGTCTGCAGCAAGACTTTGCTCCTGATCGTACGCTGAGATATTTCTCAGTCTGGATCACAGCCTGCAGGGTCTACAGTGTTGTGATTTCGAGACGAAACACAGAGAATACTGTGAGTCATTACGTTCGGCTTACATCACCTGCAAGTAGCGCTCTTTACCTACCATGGCCCAACTATGCAACCAGCGAATGGTGGGAAGGACAACGTGATATTGAGAGAATCTCGGGAACATGGGTTGGCCCGATCACCGAGACGGACGAATTTCTACAATGAAAATACCAAGGTGTTGGGTTGCAACACAGCAAGTTTGCATAGTCAGTGGCTCTCTTCGAGGCTGAAGCAATCACCCAGGAAGGTCGTTTTGACAAAGCAAGCAAGCCGACATTGCACTCGAAGAGCAGACTCTATGATTGTTAACAGAAAAACGATATTGGGTGAGGAGTAGTCATGTACGGGATACTTTGATTCGTGTTCATAGCGGCCAGTCTGCAAGCAGAGCCACAGATAGAGTACATGATAATCCATAACCGCACACAATCAGATGAATATGTCCACGTGTACTGAAAGGACTTTTTAATGTTACAGAAAATTAGGCTGCCCCGTGCAGCTGAGATAACAGTAGGAAAGCTAGCATGAAGGGAATTGCCCTCTCATGACAGCCGGTGAACCAAGAAGAAATCGCATTGAAACAACAGATACATGGAACATCCAAGAAACCAGGAAACAGGAAACACATAAGCAGTCTCATTGGGTTCATGCAGCACAATCGATCCTCCGTTTGTCTTTCAGCTCCGTCATCGCATAAAACATATCCACGGGTAGAAAAGTCTCAAGGGTAGATACTCTGAGAGGTGAGTAGTCTTCAGGAGTAAGAACGCCTACCTAGCTACTGTCAGCAAGTGCTCTAAACAGAGTACGCATAGACTTAAACTTACTTTTGTCGTCTGTCTAGTAGCGGCCACGTGGTGGGTAATCAGCCGCTGCAGCGTCGTAAGGCGGACGGCCTCCGGGGCTACGGGGACGGGCACCACGTGGGGACGGCGGTCGTCCTCCTTCGTAAGGGCGTCCATGACCGTTCATGTATGGGTCATCGTAACCGCGGGGAGGAGGTCGGGCCCTAGCATCATAAGGATCGTCAGGGTAACGCGCGCGCGGTGGGCCATACTCATCAGGCATGCGACCACGAGGCGGCGAACGTCCATAACCTCCATCACGCCTGTCGTAGAACTCGCGGGGAGGTGTGCGTCGGCGATAGTCATCGCGACGAGGGCTGTAGCCACGAGGTGGCCCGCGACGGTCGTAGTAATCATCGTAGGGCGCAGGTGGGTATCCGCCACCGCGGCGGCCCATGGGAGAGCGGGATCGGTATCTATCACGGCCCCGGTCATCAGGACCACCAGGGCCTCCGTAAGGAGCGCGCGGTTTGAAAGGTGGAGGTGGGGGAGGATCGGAGACGTCCTGGACACAGGTAACTTCCTGCCCCTTGAACTCACGACGGTCCAGCTTCTCCACTGCGGTCTTCAGGTCGGCGGCCGTCTCATACTCGACGAATCTACAGTGGATTAGTACGTGTTACTTGCTGCAGTGTTACCTACGTACCCAGTGCCATCGCGCTCGCGGCCAACTTCAGAGTAGACGACGTCCAATCCAGACTGGCGGGCAAAGTCTTTAAGGTCCTATATATTCGAAGTTAAGCGAGGCCCAAATCCAGAACGTAGAACGGGAAGCAAGCGAGAACAAAGCCATTACTGGTCCAGGAACGGTATACTGGCGCTAACAGGGAACTGAAGGAATCCAAGGATCGGGGAGTCTGACCTGCCAGCTGGTCTCCACAGGAAGATTCGCTATTCTCATCCGGTATGGTGTGCGCCTAGGACGCGGGGGAACGCGCTCGTGGGGAGTGAAGTTCTCGTTACGGGCACGCGAGCCGCGAGCGAACTGGACGATGAGGCGCTCGCCCATGAAGTCGGAACCATCTTGAATCAGTTAGGACGTATGTTCGGATTTCTATACACGAGAAGTTACGTACGGAATGCTGTATACAGGTTAGCGTGCGTTCAATGGATTGGCGCGTGGCTGAAGCTTACCAGGGACAACATCACGAGCGTCCATTGCGTCCTTGTACTCGATGAAGCCAAATCCATTCATGAGTTTGATCTCAGTGATCTCACCAGTACCATGCGTCTGGAAGTGGCCCTCGACATCTGCCTTGGTGGCATTGCGAGGAAGGTTGCCTAGGTATAGGCGCGTAGACGATACCTCGGTCATAGTGACGGCTGTTGCGGTAGAGCTTTATCCTAAAGATAACCTAGTCTGAAGAGAATCGTGAGCAAATGTCCATGAGCAAGCGGGAAGCCATCGAGGGAGCGCGCATGGTGCGTGCCAAAGACGGGTTGCCTCGGTATCAAAGACGCGACGCCAGGAAGCCAGTGTCCAGCGACGTGCGAAACTACAGGAACCAGGGAGACGCGCAAGGGATTTCCAGTGCATACAATACAGGCGGCTAGTCGTACCTTGGAGATAGAGTCGGGCGCTGGAAGCAGGGTGGCCGTGAAGAACCTGAGAGCTTGAGGACCAGGAAGGAGCCGGGTAAGTGCAGAAGTCGCGCAATCGATTCTTGGGCAGAGAATTAGTCGGCCCAGTGTCGCGACAACGGATTGCAAATATAGATGAGGGCCGGAATGCTATTGATGTAATAGGCCCCGGCGAAGTTGATGGGTGGACGGTGACGAAGGGTGGAGAAGGAAGTTCGCCCAACGCCTCACTCGCCCTAGCCTTCCAAGCTTCGGGCACGGACATCACGTGCGTCTTGCCTCCAACGGGGCCGCTCGCCCTCCCAGGGCTACCAGTGAAGTGTAACTATTCCAGACGGATGGATTGTCATTTGTTCGTAGGGTTAGCACACACTCGAGTTTATCCAGGTATTGATCGGTTTCCGAACAAGGGGATCAATCTCTCTGTCCAAGCCCTACAAACATCCGAGGTTCACTTGGGCAGCAACAAGTCTAGGGCTGATGCCAATATGTAGTATGTATACATGCGATCCTTCCTAATGTACATATTTGCTGATCGCGTGGACCACGGCTTGGGCCATAGTCTCTATCCCGGCGTCTACATTAAGTAAGTACGTACTTTGGTCCCTCGCCGCCCTGTGGTGTTTGCCAATTGATGTCCTGATCGGGCACTTTGATATCGCAAGTCTTGCAGTGAACGCAGCTGTATGTTGTCAGCAGGCTTTCCAGCGATTCGGTCGGCTAAACTTACTTTTGGGCGTTGATTTGGAACCTGACACCCAGCTCTTTGCTATCATCCTCGACGTATTCATAGACGCCGGCGGGGCAGAACCTGTTTTCGACACCCTTGTACTTGGGCCATTCCTTCTGAGCATGTGCATCGTAGTCTTTGACTTGAAGATGGCATGGCTGGTCCTCTTCATGGTTTGTGCCACTTCGGCTGACGCTTGTCAATATGTCGAAGCTGATTTTACCGTCTGGCTTGGGATACTCAATCTTCGGGCACTCGTCTGCAGTCTTGGTTGCTGCGTGATCGGGTTTGCCGTGCTTTAACGTCCATGGCGCTTTGCCTCGAAGAACGTATGCTTCAAGGCCAGAATACATAATGCCTCCGTAGATGCCTAGTGGAGTATGGAAAGATGGACGCATGTTGCGCACAGTCTTGAGCTCTGACCATATCGACGACTTGCGCATCTTGTCCTCATAGTCATACAGGAACACGGTACCACCGTCGGTATTGGCTTGTAGGGCATCCCAAGTTGCCTCGGCAGCTAGCATGCCTGACCTCATGGCGTTGTGTGTACCCTTGATCTTCGGTAGATTAAGCAAGCCCGCGGCATCTCCAAGAAGCGCGCCACCGGGGAAGGCGAGCTTAGGTATAGACTGGAAACCGCCTTCAATCAGCGTCCTCGCACCATAAGAGATGCACTTGCCACCCTCTAATACATCCTTGTAATACGGGTGATGCTTCATCTTCTGAAATTCGCCATAGGGCGCCAACCACGGGTTGGGGTAGTCGAGTCCAACAACCAGACCAATGCTGACCAGGTTGTCACCAAAGTGGTACATCCAACCACCACCGTAGGTGTCTTTCGGCAGTGGGTAGCCCATGGAGTGAACCACTAACCCAGACTTGAATTTCTCAGGCTGTACCTCCCATACTTCTTTGATGCCAAGTCCGTAGGTTTGGTGTTGACTATCCCGCCTTAGGTCGTACTTCTTGATGATTTGCTTGGACAGACTACCATGGCAACCCTCACCAAGCAGTGTGACGCGTGCATGAAATTCCATTCCTCGTTCGAATGAGTCTTTGGCCTTGCCTTCTCGCGATATACCGAGATCGTTGGTAGCCACACCCTGTACGACGCCTTCGTGGTTGTATAGTATCTCCGACGCAGCGAATCCAGGGTAAACCTCTACACCAACTTCCTCGGCACGCTCGCCAAGCCACTTGACCATCTGGTTCAAGCTTATTATGTAGTTGCCATGATTGTTCATCTGCGGAGGCTTGGGTAGAGGGATTGCGCTGTTCTTGGTCATGAAGTACATGTGGTCCTCCTTGGCGGGGGTGATGTCGGCGAAGCGGTTCAGATTGTCCTCTGACCTCCAGTCGGGCAGGAGTTCGTCGAGCGCAGACGGTTCTATGACATTTCCAGACACGATGTGATCGCCCAATTCACCCGCCTTCTCCAACACCAGAACCCTAAAGTCTTCATTGCCTGCCGCTGTCGCAAGCTGCTTCAGCTTGATGGCTGCAGACAGACCAGCAGGACCTCCGCCTACAATGAGCACATCCACTTCGTCAGACTCGCGTTCTATTGACTTTGGGTCGAATGTGTCGTCCACAGCGGCGAGTCGTGTGCGTGGCGTCGTGGAAAGGCCTCTTCTTTGACCAGCAATTCGGACTGCAGGACGGTACAAGCCGGATACATTCCGTCTCGGTAACGGTACGCACGCGAGGGGTCTTGACGATATACGCGCGGATCGGGAGGTTGCAAGCAACTGCCGCGTTACGGATGCGGGGACTGATCTGGTGGCCATGGTGTAGGACTTGTTGGGGAGGCCAACAGATGGAATTGAATGCGAAAGTGAACGACTTGACAGATTTTTGCGCTTCCTACAAGACCGACCGGCGGCGCACTACAGGCCAGAACTGACAGTGCTCAATGATGAGGAATGCGACAGAATTGCGGCATTCAACATGTACGCTCGTCGCCAATGCTAAACCTTGATATGACGATGTCTAAAAGTTGCAGCCGAGGCTACAAGGCTAAGTGCGGGATTGCAATACCGAGCACGTCATTGGCCAAACCTTCCTCATCCTTCTCTCCGCACATGTCAAAGTCACCGCATCCGAACATCTTCATCGTCAAAACCTTCTAGAAGCAACATCTCTGTGCTGACGAGTTTACGCGTCCTATCATGGGTTGATCCTCCGGTACATGTTCCGGCAACGGAGCGGTGATTAGTCCACAGCAGCAGCAAGGTACTCGCGCGACACCAAGTATTGTATAGCAGAGGCGCAAAGCTCTTTCAGGTTGAATTGAGCCTGGAACCCCCTTAGAAGCGGGAAGGGCACGTTTTTGCATCTTTGCATGTCCAGCAGTTCGCTCGGAATTTCCAGTGGGCGCGTCGGTGTGCCTGAAACCGGCAGAGATTCAGGCCCATGTTATGCCTGCGAACCTCAGTCATACACCAAACTTATGCGTTTAGGGAGATATCTCTCCGCATATATCGCCCCTGCTCCATCTGCAACATGTTCTCAAACCACACACGTTCGACCCCCAGCCTGGATCTTCGCTATTACGACGACTATGCTGGCATGGAGCTTGCATCAGCTCTCTCTTCCGTAATTGTACTCTCTCCTTCATGCGTTTGATTCGACCGTTTCCAGCCAAGCTACGGACCCGATCGCATGTCAAACTTGATCTACAGCTGCCATGCGAGACGAGGCTTTCGTGCCTGTGAGAGAATTGTGGGGATGGCCGATGTTCTTCCTTTGAGCCTGGTCTTTCCAAGGCATCCTCCAACGGCGCATGTATGATATGCACGGCAGGCAACGAACGGTCATCCCGACAATCGTGACCTGAGCTATTCTAGGCACTACCTCTCTCAGGCACTCGTGAGCTCATATAAGGCAACGCTCTTATATAAACCAGTCTCCTCGGGCGGATAGAACGGCACGCTCAGCTTCAATCTTCCAAATCATTCCTTTGTGCAGAGCACCATCTGTTTATTTCAATTCTCAAGAGCTGTGCTCATTTTAAGTTTCGACACACCTCGTTTCAATCCTTCCAGATCAAATCCCCACCGTCACTATGAAGACTTCTATCTCCATTCTCACCCTTCTTTCAGCCTCGTTCGTGGCAGCAGCCCCAGCACCTTTTGTGGGCCAGGGACCTGTAGTCGCGGCTGGTACCGAGAACGTAGTCATTCCTTCTACGAACTTCGGCCGCCGAGAGGAAGACGTTGTACAGAAGTTTGGAGAGAGAGCCCTCAAGCTCCGTGGTGCGCTCTTGGCTGCACGCGGCGGCATGGGCAAGGATAATGGTAATGCGGATGCTGAGGTAGCCAACGCTGAGGGCGCTGCGGCTGCCGGTAACAACGACGCTCAGGATCAGGCGGCACAGGATGCTGCCGCTGCTGAAGATGCTGCTCAGGGCAAGGGCAAGGGCAAGGGGAAGAACGCCGAAAAGCAGGCTGCCCAAGAAGCTGCAGCAGGTATGATTCACGGCTTTCCTATCCACACAGTTTACTGATTCTCATTAGCTAAGGAGCAACAAGCTGCCGCCGATGCTCAGGCACAGCAGGATGCTGCGGCCGCTGGGATGATGAACCAGGGCCAAGCGCAGAATGCAACTGAGCAGATGGGAGCAGCAGACCAAGCTGCCGCCGATCAGCAGGCAAAACAAGACGCTGCTCAACAGGAGGCTGCCGGAGGCATGAACCAAGACCAAGCACAGAACGCCCATGATCAACAGGCAGCGGACCAAGCGGCGGCTGATCAACAGGCACAGCAGGATGCCGCGGCTGGGGGTAAAGACCAGGCACAGGACGGTGCTGCAGCCGATCAAGCAGCGGCTGACCAAGAGGTATGTTTTGAAAATCATATGACGAACCAAGATGACATACTAACCACGACAGGCTGCTCAGGATGCTAAGCAAAACCAGAATGGAAAACAGCAACAAGATGCAATGGACCAAGCCGCAGCTGATCAGCAAGCCGCCCAGGAGCAAAAGGGTGCTATGGGAGCCGATCAGGCAGCTCAGCAAGACCAGGCAAAGCAGCAGCAGCAAGAGCTAGAGCAAGCTGCCGCTGAGCAGGAGGCTGCCCAACAGAAAGCCGACCAGAAGCAAAAGGAAAAGGATCAGGCTCAGTTGGAGGCAGACCAGGCGCAGATGCAACAAGATGCTGCGAAGGGCAAGGGCAAGGGCAAGGGCCAAGCTGCCGCTGACCAAGCTGCCGCCGACCAAGCTGCTGCCGACCAAGCTGCTCAAGCTGGAAGTAAGTGACACATACCGCCATGACCAGTCCCATATGCTAACTACCTTAGATGCGACCGGAGTAGTTGACGCTGGAGCCGCAGCCAACGGCACTGGCAACGCGAACAATGGCAACAACAACGGCAAAGGCAAGGGTAAGGGAAAGGGAGATGGTAAGGGCAAGGGCAAGGGCAAGAACAACGGCAACAACGGCAACAACGGTATCGCACAGCTTCTCCAGGAGGCTGAAGCAGCTCTTCAGGCCGGCGGACAGCAGGGTGGAGCCGGTGGAGCTAGTGCAGCTGGTGGCATCGAAGGTCTTCTCAGCAGCCTCCTTGGTGGTGGTGCCGGAGCTGGTGCTGGAGCTGCTGGAGCCGCTGCTGGTGCTGGCCAACAGAAGGCTGGTGGAATCGCAGGCCTCGACTTGAGCAAGCTTGGCATTGGACGCCGTGCCTTCCGTGCCTAGAGATGAGAGACGACCAGGAATATATCGTTGAACGGTAAAATTCCTTCTATAGTATACCCAAGCTCATGAGGGCCTTTGCTTCTAGATGAAGTAGATATCCGGTAATATCACCTCAGAATGATAATGATCTCCCATAACGTATCTACTTTGCACCTAAGATGACTCGTCCGTATTCCTCGCCCTTCATCCATCCCAACTATTTCTACATGTGCATTCCAGGCTAAGGAGCAAAGCGTGTTCTTAGCCGTACGCGCTCGACGCGTGATCGCGTGGTCATGTGAGGCTCAGAGGACTACCTGGGTTATGTGACGTGCTAGTAGCTATGCGTACAATACGATGCAATGCGCATGTTTGGAGTGTCGACACTTGGTCCTTGGGCCTCGCCTTCTGTGTACGAGATCAGTGCTTGTTCAACTAGGCGTAGACAAGTCGCGTACGATGACGAGCTGCCATTAGCCCTGGGCGAGAGCTAGGTCGAGTGCGTCCATGCAGTCGACAGACGTGCGTCCTAGAATGGATCAATCGTAGTGCGGACGGCGTCTCAGCCAGTCATACTCTGGTCTCCGTCTGCATCCTCTGCTTGAGCGACCGGCCGACCGAGCTCGTTAAGAGAAGCCTTCAGCCGCGCAATACGCGCTTCCAGGTCCTCGATCTCATCTTCTTGGTCTTCACATGTGCGACCCATGTCCGGCAAGGCTGTGACGGCGCGTCGTGCCTTTTGTATCTTGAGGCGGATGTCATTCGCTGCCGTCGCGACGTGTTGGATCTCGAGAGGCCCCTCTGCGGCAAGCTGGGCAGGCGTTGGCGTCGCAGGTGGCGGCTGGGCAGGTGTCTCGAGAATGCGCTTGAGCAGCCTGTGGAGGTCAGGGAGCATGTCAAACGTCGAGGGCGCAGGGAGGGTCGGGGTGTTCGTGGTAGGAGGCGGCGGCGGCGCAGGCAGGGCTGGTGTTTGAGAGCCTGTGGGTGCAACTGAGGCTCGCGCTGAGGCAGGCGCATATGGCGTCGCGGCTGCCGACATGGTTGTGGATTACAACGAGTTCCAATTGAAGATGTCTAGCGTCGTGTTTGCGTCGGCCAGCCAGCACGCGTGGACGGGACGACGCTCCCTGCTCCTTTGACGGGTAGGGCTGAAGGCAAGGTTGCTGATTGGACGGCGATTCTGCAGATGATAATCGCTATGTCTGTCTGATAGGAGTTGTTGGATGCCAAAGCGATCGCCAAATAGCGCGGCTGTTGGGTGCGATTCGAGATAAGTTTCCGGGCGTGGGCTGTGGGGGGAATGTGGATCAGTCGCGGGAAGGTTGTGACGTGAACCGGCGATGCTTTTTTGAAGTTGACCATTTTAGCCCCGCCAACCCTGCCCCTCCGTCAACAAGTTGCTCCCTACGCCCTTCTCACTAGCCTTCCAAACCTCGCTGCTCGAGTGAATCCTCGAGTTTTTTCTTCTTCTTCTTCCTTATTCCTAAAATCACCTGACCGACTCGCAATCATGGCCAAGGTCGACCAGAAGACGGTCCTCATCGTTATCGACGGCTGGGGCGTCGCGACGGAGAAGTCGCGCAAAGATGGCGATGCTATCCTCGCAGCCGACACGCCTACTATGGACGAGTTCGCCAAGGACGGCTCCAAAACCGCACAGGGCTACACCGAACTGGAAGCCTCCTCTCTCGCCGTCGGACTTCCCGAAGGCCTGATGGGCAACAGCGAAGTCGGCCACTTGAACATCGGTGCAGGACGCGTCGTATGGCAAGATTCCGTCCGAATTGGACAAACCATCAAGAACGGAAAGTTGAAGGACGTGGACAATGTCAAGAAGTCGTTCCAGCGTGCCATTGACGGTAACGGAAGGCTGCACTTCTGCGGTCTGGTTTCCGACGGCGGTGTCCACTCCCACATGGACCATTTGATTGCGCTCCTCAAGGTTGCGAAGGACCAGGGCGTCAAGGAGGCCTACATCCACTTCTTCGGAGACGGCCGAGACACCGACCCCAAGTCCGCGGTTGGATACATGGAGACTTTGCTGAAGGCTACCAAGGAAATCGGCCTCGGCGACATCGCAACAGTCGTCGGACGATACTACATCATGGACCGCGACAAGAGGTGGGACCGTGTCGAGCTTGGTATGAAGGGTCTAGTCACTGGAGAGGGTGAGGAGAGCAGTGACCCAGTCGCAACCATCAAGGAGCGATACGCAAAAGACGAGAACGACGAGTTCCTCAAGCCCATCATTGTGGGAGGAAAGGAGCGAAGGATACAAGGTATACTAACATGCTGAGCACCTGCATGTCTACTTGCTGATTCGTCCAGACAACGACACCGTCTTCTTCTTCAACTACCGTTCCGACCGTGTTCGAGAAATCACTCAGCTCTTGGGCGATGTCGACCGTTCGCCCAAGCCCGACTTCCCATACCCGCAAAACATTCACCTCACCACCATGACTTCATACAACCCCAAATACACTTTCAACGTTGCTTTCGAGCCTCAGCGCATGACAGACGTTCTTGCCGAGACACTAGGAAAGCAGGGCGTCAAGCAGTGTCACGTTGCTGAGACTGAAAAGTATGCCCATGTCACCTTCTTCTTCAACGGCGGTGTCGAGAAGCAGTTCGAGAATGAGGAGCGTGAGATGGTTCCTTCGCCAAAGGTAGCTACTTACGACCTCGAGCCAAAGATGAGCGCCATGGCTGTTGCAGAGAAGCTGTGCGAGCGCATTCAGACCGGCAAGTTTGAGTTCCTCATGAACAACTTTGCGCCACCAGACATGGTTGGCCACACTGGTGTTTACAAGGCAGCCATTGAAGCATGCACAGAGACCGACAAGGCTATCAAGAAGGTCTACGACCAGTGCAAAGAGAGCGGATACGTTCTGTTCGTCACCGCTGACCACGGGTAAGTTCCCATCATCTGCATCTTTTGGGTTAGGGCTGACATTGTGCTAGTAACGCCGAGGAGATGCTCACAGAGGAGGGCACTCCCAAGACTTCCCACACGACTAACAAGGTGCCTTTTGTCATGGCCAACGCGCCCGAAGGTTGGAGCCTGAAGAAGTCTGACGGCGTACTCGGTGACGTTGCGCCTACCCTTCTTGCAACCATGGGTCTTCAGCAGCCTGAAGACATGGATGGCCACAGCTTGCTCGTCAAGTCGTAGAGTTCCATTTGCGATATAGACCAGAGACGACAGTTTTTGGATGCATCGTCCTGACGTTCTTTGCTTAGGTCCGTACAGATCTAGACGAGAAGAGCTATGACCTATAGAAACTCACATAGACGGAAATGAATAAAAAAGCAATGCAATGACGTGCATAGCCTTTGCTCTCGGGAGTTTGTTAGTTCAGGTGTCGCTTGCATACGACTGGCTATACATGTTGCGCTCCATGGATTGATACTGGGATCCTTAATCCCGGCTGAGCGGCTACCATCCCACTATTCTAACACGGGCAATCTTGGCAACAACAGGGGTAAAGTCACCGGCGGGGAATCGTGTGGACCCCTCCTTACGCACTCCAAGTCCCGACAGCCTTCTTTTCCTTCCTCCCGTAGCTTCGTCTACTATATCCATAGTGTTTGAGACACAATTCCTTCTTGCCTTCAGCAGGAATACCGGCGTCAATCTCGGCCGGCACCAATATCATCTCACCACGTGCCACCAAGCAGCTCCACGAACCCACTATCGCCGTCGATCAGGAGCCGTCGCAATACTCCCGAGTCTCCACAAACTTTCGCTACTGCTCCGCGATACTCAATCTGTGACACAAGTTGTCATAGGCCCACATCGTGTTGCGTCGACAAGCTCATCTGTCGGTTCTGTGATCTCCGATAGCCAGCCTTAGGCATCGGTGCCCGACTGCGCCCTCCCAAGACTCTTGTAATCGCAACCACCATAAGACACTCCTGCTACAACACTCCCGGTCACGACGGTTCTCTGGAACCCTACTTGAGCTTAACAATGGCGACAAGGACTTCGAACGGCGCTTCTGGAGCGCAGGGTACACAGACGGCAGCGCAAGTGCAGCCTTGCAGATACAAGACTGGCAAAACTTTAGGCGCAGGCAGCTACTCTGTCGTGAAGGAGTGCGTACACATTGATACAGGAAGATACTATGCCGCCAAGGTCATCAACAAGCGGCTCATGGCAGGCCGAGAACACATGGTCAGCTTGGTACTAAGCGATGAAGGACGATAAGGCTTACAAGTGCCAGGTCAGAAATGAGATTGCCGTGCTTAAGAGAGTATCTATGGGTCACAGAAACATTCTGACACTCGTTGATTACTTCGAAACTATGAACAACCGTACGTTGAAGCCTTGCTTTGGCCAAACTTTTCGCTGACATGCATCTCTCTAGTTTACCTTGTCACCGACCTTGCGCTTGGAGGCGAGCTTTTCGACCGCATCTGCCGAAAGGGCAACTATTACGAATCTGACGCTGGTGATCTCATCCGTGCCACGCTTTCTGCTGTCGCATACCTTCACGACCACGGCATCGTACATCGAGACTTGAAGCCTGAGAACCTCCTGTTCCGAACGCCAGAAGACAATGCCGATCTGCTGATTGCCGACTTTGGGCTGTCTCGAATTATGGATGAAGAGCAGTTCCACGTCCTGACAACGACATGCGGAACGCCAGGTTACATGGCACCTGAGATCTTCCGCAAAACTGGACACGGCAAACCGGTGTAAGGCACACTGCGCCATTTCGCGATTCAGTGCTAACATCTGAACTAGTGACATATGGGCTATCGGCGTTATCACATACTTCCTCCTCTGCGGTTATACTCCGTTCGACCGCGACTCTAACCTCGAAGAGATGCAGGCCATCTTAGTCGCAGACTACTCCTTTACACCCTTGGAGTACTGGAGGGGTGTTTCTCTTACAGCACGCGAGTTCATTCGTCGCTGTTTGACCGTCGACCCTGCAGCGCGCATGACAGCCCATGAAGCCTTGTCTCATCCTTGGATCACGGAGCTTGGCAAGAATAACGCTGATGGTGAAGAGGATCTATTGCCCACGGTCAAGAAGAACTTTAACGCTCGTCGTACCCTGCATGCAGCTATCGATACGATTCGTGCTATCAATCAGCTGAGAGCGGGTGGTGCCGCTGGTATGATGGACGGCCAGCGTTCTGCTGAACCACGGAGAGGTGCCCCTCACGCCAACATTCCTCAGCCAGCTGATGAGCCAGACGACCCCATGGAGATTGACAGTAGAGGGAACGGACACGGTCAGACCGAAGAGATGATACAGGAGCAAGAGCGGAGGATTAGAGAGACCCAGCAAGGCCTGTGGGGTAAGCGATGATGAGCGGCACCCGTCATGTCGACGTCAATTCTCTTCTCAGCACACGTTTTAGAGTGGATACCTTGGACCGTTGGATGGATTTTGTTGCAATTACGTTTCATGCTAACATTAGCGAAAGGCCGAGACCGAAGTACTTTGCTCTGCCCAGTGGTCTCAGATAGCCCATCATACAAGATGGTATCGTTTACAGGAAATCTTATCAATGATGCAGCTTACAGATGCCCAACATGCGTTGTCAGCTAAAGTCTTCACCTCCACTGAAACATTACGCATATCCTGGAAGACCTGGCTAGATTCTTCCCGCCTTGCGGTCGAGAGAGCCATATGAGAACAGTAGGTGAAACACCTAAATACTGTACACCAGGCCCACATCAGCTTTGACCTCATCCCTACATAGCATCTCCCAGCCTCGTTCCCAGTCCTCTAGCCCCTCACCCCACTTCAACTCCAACATTCCTACCTCTCTGGCCTGTCTCCAGAACACCTGAAACGCAGCATACACATTATCAAAATACATGCCTCCAGCAGTCTCAATACCCTTTTCTTGCAACAAGCCCGCGTTGACAATGTTCAAGGAAGCTCTGTTAGCGAGTCGTTGCGTGGCCTTTTCTGGATCTTGAGGTGCGACCTCACCACCAACTGTCACTCGTGTGAAAGGGACAGTGGGCGAGAGTGAAGAAAGAGCGGATCGCCATTTCGCGTTTGCTCCAGGTCGGGCGCCAAAATCGAAGAAAACGATACGTTTCGAATTCGAGTTTTTGATCTCCATGGCAGTATCGTCGAAATTGTCATAGAGAACTGCGTTGTCGTACCATCCAGTTCTCTTGATGACCTCAATGGAGGCTGTAGATCCAATGCCGATGATACGGGCAGGTTGGTGCTCAGCGGGTCGACAGTGTCGAAGAACATACGCAAAACAAGATGCTGTCTTGCCACTCGCATTTAGCACAACCAGAGTTGCTAACAATCAATCCAAACTGATGAGACTGACTGACTGACTGATTGCTTGGCAGTCAGTTCAGTGTCAGTTTAGAGCTCTCGTCTTATCAGTCAGTTCAGTTTAGAGCTCTTAAACT